>NW_022262579.1:391104-477142 GCF_002021735.2 Oncorhynchus kisutch | reverse complement strand
GTCTGCCATCTGCCCGGTACAGTTTGAAACCAGGGATTCATCTGTGAAGAGAACACTTCTCCGGAGTGCCAGTGGCCATCGAATGTGATCATTTTCCCACTGAAGTCGATTACGACGCCAAACTGCAGTTAGGTCAAGACCCTGGTGAGGACAACGAGCATGCAGATGAGCTTGTGAGGCCGGTTGGATGTACTGCCAATGTAACGGATGTGAAACGGCTAGCTTAGTTAGCGGTGCGCGCTAAATAGCGTTTCAATCAGTGACGTCACTTGTTCTGAGACCTTGAAGTAGTGGTCCCCCTTTGCTCTGCAAGGGCCGCGGCTTTTGTGGAGTGAGTGATGGGTAACGATGCTTCGTGGGTGACTGTTGTTGATGTGTGCAGAGGGACCCTGGTTCGCGCCCGGGTATGGGCGAGGGGACGGTCTAAAGTTATACTGTTACACCAAATTATCTAAAACAACACTGGAGGCGGCTTATGGTAGAGAAATTAACATTCAATTATCTGGCAACAGCTCTGGTGGACATTCCTGCAGTCAGTATGCAATTGTACTCTCCCTCAAAACTTTAGACATCTGTGGTATTGTGCCGTGTGACAAAACTGGGTTATCGTGGCAACGTAGAAATCTTCACGAACAGGGATGTAAACAAATGTGTGCACAACATTTGAGAGAAATCAGCTTTTTTTGTGCATTTTGGAAAATGCCTAGGATCTTTTATTTCAACTAGGACGAACACTTTACATGTTGCGTTTAAAAAGGTAAATGATTGTCGTACGTTCAAGGATGAGGCGCGAGAGAACGTCTGCAGTCCCAGTGTCCTCTCCCAGGGGGACCAGACCTAGGTTTTCCACTGCGGAAGAAATACAGACAAACTGATTACTGAAATATAATACCAAACAGAAACCTACTTTTCATCTAATGACATTAATACAGTAGTAGTTTATGGTATTAATACAGTAGTAGTTTACGACATTAATACAGTAGTAGTTTAGGGTATTAATACAGTAGTAGTTTAGGGTATTAATACAGTAGTAGTTTATGGTATTAATACAGTAGTAGTTAGGTAGTTTAGGGTAATACAGTAGTAGTTTATGACATTAATACAGTAGTAGTTTATGGCATTAATACAGTATTTTATTTTATTATTTTATTTCACCTTTATTTAACCAGGTAGGCTAGTTGAGAACAAGTTCTCATTTACAACTGCGACCTGGCCAAGATAAAGCATAGCAGTGTGAGCAGACAACAAAGAGTTACACATGGAGTAAACAATTAACAAGTCAATAACACAGTAGAAACCAAAGGGGGAGTCTATATACAATGTGTGCAAAAGGCATGAGGAGGTAGGCAAATAATTACAATTTTGCAGATTAACACTGGAGTGATGAATGATCAGATGGTCATGTACAGGTAGAGATATTGGTGTGCAAAAGAGCAGAAAAGTAAATAAATAAAAACAGTATGGGGATGAGGTAGGTGAGAAAGGGTGGGCTATTTACCAATAGACTATGTACAGCTGCAGCGATCGGTTAGCCGCTCAGATAGCTGATGTTTGAAGTTGGTGAGGGAGATAAAAGTCTCCAACTTCAGCGATTTTTGCAATTCGTTCCAGTCACAGGCAGCAGTAGTAGTTTATGGTATTAATACAGTAGTAGTTTGTGGTATTAATACAGTAGTAGTTTGTGGTATTAATACAGTAGTAGTTTATGGTATTAATACAGTAGTAGTTTGTGGTATTAATACATTAGTAGTTTATGGTATTAATACAGTAGTAGTTTATGGTATTAATACAGTAGTAGTTTATGGTATTAATACAGTAGTAGTTTATGATATTAATACAGTAGTGGTTTATGATATTAATACATTAGTAGTTTAGGGTATTAATACAGTAGTCGTTTAGGGTATTAATACAGTAGTAGTTTATGGTATTAATACAGTAGTAGTTTATGACATTAATACAGTAGTAGTTTAGGGTATTAATACAGTAGTAGTTTAGGGTATTAATACAGTAGTAGTTTAGGGTATTAATACAGTAGTAGTTTAGGGTATTAATACAGTAGTAGTTTAGGGTATTAATACAGTAGTAGTTTAGGGTATTAACACAGTAGCAGTGTAGGGTATTAATACAGTAGTAGTTTAGGGTATTAATACAGTAGTAGTTTAGGGTATTAATACAGTAGTAGTTTAGGGTATTAATACAGTAGTAGTTTAGGGCATTAATACAGTAGTAGTTTAGGGCATTAATACAGTAGTAGTTTAGGGCATTAATACAGTAGTAGTTTATGACATTAATACAGTAGTAGTTTAGGGCATTAATACAGTAGTAGTTTAGGGCATTAATACAGTAGTAGTTTAGGGTATTAATACAGTAGTAGTTTAGGGTATTAATACAGTAGTAGTTTAGGGTATTAATACAGTAGTAGTTTAGGGCATTAATACAGTAGTAGTTTAGGGCATTAATACAGTAGTAGTTTAGGGTATTAATACAGTAGTAGTTTAGGGTATTAATACAGTAGTAGTTATGGTATTAATACAGTAGTAGTTTAGGGCATTAGATACAGTAGTAGTTTAGGGTATAATACAGTAGTAGTTTAGGGTCATTAATACAGTAGTAGTTTAGGGCATTAATACAGTAGTAGTTTAGGGCATTAATACAGTAGTAGTTTAGGGCATTAATACAGTAGTAGTTTGGGCATTAATACAGTAGTAGTTTAGGGCATTAATTACAGTAGTAGTTTGGGTATTATACAGTAGTAGTTAGGGTATTAATAAAAAGGAGTAGGTTTAGAGGGATTAATACAGTAGTAGTTTAGGGTATTAATACAGTAGTAGTTTAGGGGCATTAATACAGTAGTAGTTTAGGGCATTAAATACAAGTAAGTAGTTTAGGGCATTATACAGTAGTAGTTTAGGGCATTAATACAGTAGTAAGTTAGGGCATTAATACAGTAGTAGTTTAGGGCATTATACAGTAGTAATTTAGGGCATTAATACAGTAGTAGTTTAGGGCATTAATACAGTAGTAGTTTAGGGCATTAATACAGTAGTCGTTTAGGGCATAATACAGTGTGTAGTAATTTTGGCATTAATACAGTATAGTTTAGGGTATTAATACAGTAGTAGGTTTAGGGGAGTAATACGTAGTCCCACCCTTAAACATTCTTATAAAGTGTTTTGGTGCAGTAGCAGATTCAATAGAGTCAAACTTAACGTTTCAGCTAACCAGAACAACCCTGTAGTTCCTTCCCAATTAAATCAGATGTAAAGGACAGGTACATATACGCAGGAGGTGGCACCTGCCACCCTGCCCTCAATCAAAGACAGGGCAGCAAGACGTCAGTAAACTGTCACTTGTGGGGAAGTAATTTCAGCTGACTGATGGCTAGTGTAAAACATGGTTGACACATTTACTGTGACAGCCAGGTGCCTGCCCACCACATACTATATATCGTACCATCTCATATAAAGGCCCACTCTTGTGGTATTTACAACTTGATTTTTTTTTTATTACCACTCAGTTGCCAGTTTATAGGTACCCCATCCCGTTCACAAAAAAAAATGGCTCTCTCCTATAGACAGTGAGTCGCGTGGTCGTGGCTTGGCTATATGAAGGCAGGCAGACATTCAAAAAGACAAACATTAAGACCTGATAGCTAGTAAAACACACCCGAAACTCGACAAACATCAGCAACCAGAGTGGATAAACACAAACAAAAATGACACGCAAACATCAACAACGGATCGACCCACTGAGAGAGCAACTCATACTTTGATTTTCAGTTACTGTTCGATTGAACGTTAGAGTGGGAAAAACAAGTTGCCTAAAAGTCTTTGAGCGTGTAATGGTCGTTGGTGACAGATGCGCCGGTTCCGGTATCTCAGAAACGGTCGCCCTCCTGGGCATTTCACGCACTGCCGTGACTACGGGTTTAACAACAACGGTGCAACAAACAAACAAACAAACAACATCCAGTCAGCGGCAGCCCTGTGGGTGAAAACAGCTCAAAACAGAGTTTCGGGAAGAGAATGGCCAGAACGTTGCATGCTAACAGGTGGGCCTCAAACAGGCGAATAACGGCGCAGTTCAACAGAACGGCATCTCGGAACCTGCAACTCTCTGCCCTAGTCACAGATGAGCTATTGCAGCAGATGACTTGGGCTGTTGACCTTATTACTGCCACACTGGTAGTCATGAGTCATGACCGCAGTAAATTTCCACGTGACCCGTTGATGGACACGCTTTAGTAGTACCCAACCTGCTAACAGACCATCAAGGTCCTAACGGCCTGGAACTCAGGGCTCTACTGTCCCTCCATCAAGGTCCTAAAGGCCTGGAGCTCAGGGCTCTACTGTCCCTCCATCAAGGTCCTAATGGCCTGGAACTCAGGGCTCTACTGTCCCTCCATCAGGTCCTAATGGCCTGGAACTCAGGGCTCTACTGTCCCTCCATCAGGTCCTAATGGCCTGGAACTCAGGGCTCTACTGTTCCTCCATCAGGTCCTAATGGCCTGGAACTCAGGGCTCTACTGTCCCTCCATCAAGGTCCTAAAGGCCTGGAGCTCAGGGCTCTACTGTCCCTCCATCAAGGTCCTAATGGCCTGGAACTCAGGGCTCTACTGTCCCTCCATCAGGTCCTAATGGCCTGGAACTCAGGGCTCTACTGTCCCTCCATCAGGTCCTAATGGCCTGGAACTCAGGGCTCTACTGTTCCTCCATCAGGTCCTAATGGCCTGGAACTCAGGGCTCTACTGTTCGTCCATCAGGTCCTAATGGCCTGGAACTCAGGGCTCTCCTGTCCCTCTAACCACACTGACTTCAATGCTAATGGATTTTTAAAATCATTTAGCATATTAGTAAAGACAAGATTCAATTGAGAACAGTATGATCACTTGAGAGAGCAGCTGTACAGCCTGATGCAAGGAACAGAGCGCAAGGTTTTTTTTCTACTTCCTCAAATCATCAACAGCCTATAGTGACATCATAAAGCCCATACAGGTTTAGATTTCTGGGACATTCTAAAGGTTTATAATCATTCACAACTAAATCTACCATAAAGGTCCTTTTTTTCAAATGATACATTTTTCCTCCTCAATATAGCCACGTCATACGCCCCCCACTCGCTCCATAATGGGAAAAATATCCTTTCTATTTTATTCGGCGAAGTTAAATTATATTCTTCTTTACTATCACATCTTGTCAGCTAAATGAACATGCCTACAGCCTGTGACATGGAGCATCGTCAGATAACTAACTAAAGAGTTGGCCGACTCTTCTGAAATACATGTTCTTCATATCATAATGTTTCGTTAGACCTGACAGATATAAATAATGGATTTGTTGTGATGGTGTTATATTAAATATATGTATTAGATTTGTTTAAATGTTGAAGGTCTAAAGGCACGTATCAGTGTCTTGAATGACGGAGGCCTGGATATGAAGAAATGTGTTTATGTTAATTAACGGTCAATTACCGGGAGACCGGCAGTCTTTCGCATGACAATAACAGGCCCGGCACAGCCCTACAGATGATCACACCGGGATCCACATCTATCAGCTAGAAACAAGAAGAAGTGGCTCCAGTGGGCGCGCCATCACCAACACTGGACCAATGAGGAGTGGAGTCATGATTTGGTGTAAGCAGCATGAGTCCATGGCCCCCATCCTGCCTGGTGTCAACGGTACAGGCTGGTGGCGGGGGTGTACTGGTGTGGGGAATGTTTTCCTGGCACACATTACGTCCCTTTATACCAATTGAGCAACGGTTTCCATTCCCCAGAGAATTCAGCCTGTTCTGGAGGCAAAGGGGTGTCCTACCCAGTACTAGATGGGTGTACCTAATAAACTGGCCACTGAGTTTACAGTATATATATATCCCATATGACCAGATCCTCTCAGTGAAACAAAAGAGAGACAATCACTTTAGAGACACGAAGGTGTTGTAAAACTACAAAGAACTCCATGCTGAATAGAAGTGTTTAATGCCTGTAAGTTTACACAATGTTTCGTGATCAATTCCTCACCTAGCGCTGCAGTAGCCTTCCCAACAACATAGATGGACTTGGCATTCCATTTGTCTTTTATGTCCATGTTCCACTCTATAAATAGAAACAGAAATTAAAACGAGTAGCTTTACATTCACTAACGCGTGTTGACTTTGTCCGTCTGAAAACACACGAGACTAAGGCACAAGAGGCCTATCCTTTCCTAACAATGACATTACAGGACATAGTTTAAAACCTCACACGACATCTTACTCACGTTCCGTTCTTTCATCATCTTCAAGACACATTTTGACTGCCTCCACCGCCCTCGGGCTGGTAAAAATCAGCCCGCCATGTCGTTCTGGCTGGAACAGCTGTAGTAGTAGAGACAACAGCTGTAGTAGTAGAGACAACAGCTGTAGTAGTAGTAGAGACAACAGCTGTAGTAGTAGAGACAACAGCTGTAGTAGTAGTAGAGACAACAGCTGTAGTAGTAGAGACAACAGCTGTAGTAGTAGTAGAGACAACAGCTGTAGTAGTAGTAGAGACAACAGCTGTAGTAGTAGTAGAGACAACAGCTGTAGTAGTAGAGACAACAGCTGTAGTAGTAGTAGAGACAACAGCTGTAGTAGTAGAGACAACAGCTGTAGTAGTAGTAGAGACAACAGCTGTAGTAGTAGAGACAACAGCTGTAGTAGTAGAGACAACAGCTGTAGTAGTAGAGACAACAGCTGTAGTAGTAGAGACAACAGCTGTAGTAGTAGAGACAACAGCTGTAGTAGTAGTAGAGACAACAGCTGTAGTAGTAGAGACAACAGCTGTAGTAGTAGAGACAACAGCTGTAGTAGTAGTAGAGACAACAGCTGTAGTAGTAGTAGAGACAACAGCTGTAGTAGTAGTAGAGACAACAGCTGTAGTAGTAGAGACAACAGCTGTAGTAGTAGTAGAGACAACAGCTGTAGTAGTAGAGACAACAGCTGTAGTAGTAGTAGAGACAACAGCTGTAGTAGTAGTAGAGACAACAGCTGTAGTAGTAGTAGAGACAACAGCTGTAGTAGTAGAGACAACAGCTGTAGTAGTAGTAGAGACAACAGCTGTAGTAGTAGAGACAACAGCTGTAGTAGTAGTAGAGACAACAGCTGTAGTAGTAGTAGAGACAACAGCTGTAGTAGTAGTAGAGACAACAGCTGTAGTAGTAGAGACAACAGCTGTAGTAGTAGAGACAACAGCTGTAGTAGTAGAGACAACAGCTGTAGTAGTAGAGACAACAGCTGTAGTAGTAGTAGAGACAACAGCTGTAGTAGTAGTAGAGACAACAGCTGTAGTAGTAGTAGAGACAACAGCTGTAGTAGTAGAGACAACAGCTGTAGTAGTAGAGACAACAGCTGTAGTAGTAGAGACAACAGCTGTATAACGACTACTAAACAGAAACCAAACAGTTCAACGTTCAGTAACACTTTAAACCCGTAATAACCATGTCATAACATGTCATAACAGCTGACATAACATGGTCATAACATGTCATAACAGCTGACATAACATGGTCATAACATGTCATAACAGCTGACATAACATGGTCATAACATGTCATAACAGCTGACATAACATGGTCATAATATGTCATAACAGCTGACATAACATGGTCATAATATGTCATAACAGCTGACATAACATGGTCATAATATGTCATAACAGCTGACATAACATGGTCATAATATGTCATAACAGCTGACATAACATGGTCATAATATGTCATAACAGCTGACATAACATGGTCATAACACTGTCATGACCCTTATATATATATATATTGTTGTTAAATATATTGCGGTATTTTATGGCTGGTTATGACATAAGAGTGTCAACACCCACATTTATTCAAATGTGTTTTTCCCTGACAAGAAGTTTCCTTTCGTTTTGAAAGTGTGCTTCTTTGTTGTTGTAATAATTAATTCTTTACAGTCGTGTTTCCCCCCCCATCATATTTAAAATAACTTGTAGGACATAAACTATATGACACTGTCACGAGGCGTTATGACCATCCTGTGTCACTTTACTTGGACTAAGATAATACACTATATGACACTGTCCTACTAGCCAGTAAAGCCAAGCCTATCACGTACACGCTCTTACGTCAATCAGTCAAAAAGGTGTCTTGTCCTACTCCTGAAATCTGCTACTGCATTCATCCCAGTCATCAACAATAGAGCATTATGGGTAGGCGCATGTCTGACATGAATTTTGCGTGCATTTATAAAGATAATTTAATATAGTCAATTTCAGAAACTATTATATAACATAAACATTCTGTTGACCAGTAGGCTATGGTGGAATTAAATGTTCTACCTTGTGTGGTAGGTTTGGTCAGTGGCCTAACCAGCCATAAAGTCACTAACCTTGGTAGGTTTAGTCAGTGTCCTAACCAGCCATAAAGTAACTAACCTTGGTAGGTTTAGTCAGTGTCCTAACCAGCCATAAAGTAACTAACCTTGGTAGGTTTAGTCAGTGTCCTAACCAGCCATAAAGTAACTAACCTTGGTAGGTTTAGTCAGTGTCCTAACCAGCCATAAAGTACCTAACCTTGGTAGGTTTAGTCAGTGTCCTAACCAGCCATAAAGTAACTAACCATGGTAGGTTTAGTCAGTGTCCTAACCAGCCATAAAGTAACTAACCTTGGTAGGTTTAGTCAGTGTCATAACCAACCATAAAGTACCTAACCTTGGTAGGTTTAGTCAGTGTCCTAACCAGCCATAAAGTAACTAACCTTGGTAGGTTTAGTCAGTGTCCTAACCAGCCATAAAGTACCTAACCTTGGTAGGTTTAGTCAGTGTCCTAACCAGACATAAAGTACCTAACCTTGGTAGGTTTAGTCAGTGTCCTAACCAGCCATAAAGTAACTAACCTTGGTAGGTTTAGTCAGTGTCCTAACCAGCCATAAAGTAACTAACCTTGGTAGGTTTAGTCAGTGTCCTAACCAGCCATAAAGTACCTAACCTTGGTAGGTTTAGTCAGTGTCCTAACCAGCCATAAAGTAACTAACCTTGGTAGGTTTAGTCAGTGTCATAACCAGCCATAAAGTAACTAACCTTGGTAGGTTTAGTCAGTGTCCTAACCAGCCATAAAGTAACTAACCTTGGTAGGTTTAGTCAGTGTCCTAACCAGCCATAAAGTAACTAACCTTGGTAGGTTTAGTCAGTGTCCTAACCAGCCATATAGTAACTAACCTTGGTAGGTTTAGTCAGTGTCCTAACCAGCCATATAGTAACTAACCTTGGTAGGTTTAGTCAGTGTCCTAACCAGCCATATAGTAACTAACCTTGGTAGGTTTAGTCAGTGTCCTAACCAGCCATATAGTAACTAACCTTGGTAGGTTTAGTCAGTGTCCTAACCAGCCATAAAGTAACTAACCTTGGTAGGTTTAGTCAGTGTCCTAACCAGCCATATAGTAACTAACCTTGGTAGGTTTAGTCAGTGTCCTAACCAGACATAAAGTAACTAACCATGGTAGGTTTAGTCAGTGTCCTAACCAGCCATAAAGTAACTAACCTTGGTAGGTTTAGTCAGTGTCCTAACCAGCCATATAGTAACTAACCTTGGTAGGTTTAGTCAGTGTCCTAACCAGCCATATAGTAACTAACCTTGGTAGGTTTAGTCAGTGTCCTAACCAGCCATAAAGTACCTAACCTTGGTAGGTTTAGTCAGTGTCCTAACCAGCCATAAAGTACCTAACCTTGGTAGGTTTAGTCAGTGTCCTAACCAGCCATAAAGTAACTAACCTTGGTAGGTTTAGTCAGTGTCCTAACCAGCCATAAAGTAACTAACCTTGGTAGGTTTAGTCAGTGTCCTAACCAGCCATAAAGTAACTAACCTTGGTAGGTTTAGTCAGTGTCCTAACCAGCCATAAAGTACCTAACCTTGGTAGGTTTAGTGTCCTAACCAGCCATAAAGTAACTAACCTTGGTAGGTTTAGTCAGTGTCCTAACCAGCCATAAAGTAACTAACCTTGGTAGGTTTAGTCAGTGTCCTAACCAGCCATAAAGTAACTAACCTTGGTAGGTTTAGTCAGTGTCCTAACCAGCCATATAGTAACTAACCTTGGTAGGTTTAGTCAGTGTCCTAACCAGCCATAAAGTAACTAACCATGGTAGGTTTAGTCAGTGTCCTAACCAGCCATAAAGTAATGCAACTGGTCTAAAAATATATGTGTCTTGAAGTGTTATAACCATATTATGACAGGTTAAGACAAGTCAGCTATTATTATTATGACATATTTTGACGCTTATGACGCTCGGTGTCCCAGTAAAATGTTACCAAACTTTAGATCTTAAAATCAACACTTTGATGTATGTAAATGGTATTCACCTTGTCTGACAAAGTGTTCAAGGAAACAAATGTAAAAGACAACACAGGAATTAAGGTTGCTTTGTGTCCACGCGATGCCAGCTCCTGTAAGTACAAAAGTTGAGAGTTCTGTAAATAAAATAAAATAAAATTCATTGTTACACAGTCACCCATTATACACTGAGGTCATAATGCCAGAGAAGCCGGTGTTTCGAGGATATATTGTGACGGGTGTTTGTTATTGGCACATTGTTTACAATATATCCACCAAAACACCGACTTCGAGGGCACTATCACTTTTATACAATGGGTTATCAACACATTCAAATAATGATTCACATATTTTCATTAAAAATATATATTTTGATGAATTCATTCATGATATTTCATCCTTCCACAAGATATAGTCCCGATACAAATCTAGGGTTGCTACCCAAGCTGGTTGGTCGGTCGTTCGTTCTATCGGTTTGGTTGCTAGAGACCCGACCCAGTCGTTCAGTCTTTTTGTTCTGTATCTATGGACCCGACCCAGTCGTTCTGTATCTATGGCCCCGACCCAGTCATTCAGTCTTTTTGTTCTGTATCTATGGACCCGACCCAGTCATTCAGTCTTTTCGTTCTGTATCTATGGACCCGACCCAGTCGTTCTGTATCTATGGACCCGACCCAGTCGTTCAGTCTTTTTGTTCTGTATCTATGGACGAGACCCAGTCGTTCAGTCTTTTTGTTCTGTATCTATGGACCCGACCCAGTCATTCAGTCTTTTCGTTCTGTATCTATGGACCCGACCCAGTCGTTCAGTCTTTTTGTTCTGTATCTATGGACGAGACCCAGTCGTTCAGTCTTTTTGTTCTGTATCTATGGACGAGACCCAGTCGTTCAGTCTTTTTGTTCTGTATCTATGGACCCGACCCAGTCATTCAGTCTTTTCGTTCTGTATCTATGGACCCGACCCAGTCGTTCAGTCTTTTTGTTCTGTATCTATGGACCCGACCCAGTCGTTCAGTCTTTTTGTTCTGTATCTATGGACCCGACCCAGTCGTTCAGTCTTTTTGTTCTGTATCTATGGACCCGACCCAGTCGTTCAGTCTTTTTGTTCTGTATCTATGGACGAGACCCAGTCGTTCTGTATCTATGGACCCGACCCAGTCGTTCTGTATCTATGGACCCGACCCAGTCGTTCTGTATCTATGGACCCGACCCAGTCGTTCTGTATCTATGGACCCGACCCAGTCGTTCTGTATCTATGGCCCCGACCCAGTCGTTCTGTATCTATGGCCCCGACCCAGTCGTTCTGTATCTATGGCCCCGACCCAGTCGTTCTGTATCTATGGACCCGACCCAGTCGTTCTGTATCTATGGACCCGACCCAGTCGTTCAGTCTTTTTGTTCTGTATCTATGGACCCGACCCAGTCGTTCTGTATCTATGGACCCGACCCAGTCGTTCTGTATCTATGGACCCGACCCAGTCGTTCTGTATCTATGGACCCGACCCAGTCGTTCTGTATCTATGGACCCGACCCAGTCGTTCTGTATCTATGGACCCGACCCAGTCGTTCTGTATCTATGGACCCGACCCAGTCGTTCTGTATCTATGGACCCGACCCAGTCGTTCTGTATCTATGGACCCGACCCAGTCGTTCTGTATCTATGGACCCGACCCAGTCGTTCTGTATCTATGGACCCGACCCAGTCGTTCTGTATCTATGGACCCGACCCAGTCGTTCTGTATCTATGGACCCGACCCAGTCGTTCTGTATCTATGGACCCGACCCAGTCGTTCTGTATCTATGGACCCGACCCAGTCGTTCTGTATCTATGGACCCGACCCAGTCGTTCTGTATCTATGGACCCGACCCAGTCGTTCTGTATCTATGGACCCGACCCAGTCGTTCAGTCTTTTTGTTCTGTATCTGTTCTGTTGGTTCTAAATGTTCCGTTGCCAGACTGGTTGGCAACGTTCTATTCCTTCACTTGCTAGCGAGCCGACTACGGCTAATTTACAGTCACGTCAAAAAGCGCAAACAGAATAACAGCAAAGTAGCTGTATTTGCGTTTGTTTAAGCTGTTTTCTAGTGACATTTATTTGGACACATCCATAACAATGAGCTAATGATCCACGATTTCACCTGGAGTAGAACATGTGCTCTCTCATCAGGACACAGTTGTTCAGAGGAGCTAGCCAACAACACAGCTAACAAACTCACTTCAAACTGAAGCGGGAAAGACTGCAAACTAGCTGCATTTCCTTTCGTTTTGCCTGTTCGTACAGTATGTATCCATAAAAATGATGCCAACTGATGCATGATTTAGACTGGCTGAGAAACGCTGCCTGTCTGTCTCGTCCCGTCTCGTTCATTACTATGGGACAGCTGGAGATCTAATTTAAATATTGAAATAATGTTGCAAATGTCAGAGAGACATTTGAAAATGAAATGTTAGTCTAAAATAAATGTGAGATAATGTCTAGATGCTTTTTATAGCGGAGATCAATTTTATAAATTGCCTGGCTGGGCTGATGAGACGGTGGATTGCGCAATCAGTTGGAACAGAGTAAATAGGCATTTTAACGTCATAGATTTAGCAGGTGGTAACTTATGGAACAGACATCGGCTGGACTGCGGTTTTAACCAATCAGCATTCAGGATTAGAACCACCCGTCCTATAATGGATTATAATAGGTGTAGAGTATAATAGAATAGGATTGAATAGAACAGAATAGAATGCACATGCAAGCTGCAAATATCAATACAACATATGTTTCTCTACTGTACCTTGATGTAAGGATCTGGTCCAGAGCCTCCCTCTCTTGGTTCTTTCAGAAGCAACACGTGCATTTCGACAGATGACTCAGAGCCCTGTGCGATAAGACAAGAAGGGATACAACTTAATGTTACCGTCTGTCAATGATGGACATCGTTAACACATTAAAAAAATCCACTCAATGCAGATTTACACTATTTAGTAAGATTATAAACTGAATGACTGACCCGGTGCAGTAGCTTCAGAACAGAAGGTTGACGGGGGGTGTAACCCGTAGAGGGCTAACGTTACACCCAGCGCCTGTCATATGTCGCCTACTGATAACAATGCTGTTGAGCCATGAATCAACTGTTTTCATAGCTCGGACCATTTATCAATTAGAGGCATGGGGTGTTATTCAGTCAGCTGTAGAGCTCGGGTCTCTCATGCACCAGTGTACTGTACGTTTTATGTACTTGCAATGTTGTTATGTTATGCAATACAATTCAAACTCTGAAGTCGTTGGCGCAACCATCGTAGGCGCAACCATAAAACAATACGTATCATGCTTAACTATTGAGCTAACTAGTTTTCGTTTTCAAGTCAACAGAAAATTAACAGAAACCGTAGAAAAATCAACAACAATTGGATGTACACAAACACTGTACCTGAAGCTCTTCCTCCAGCTGGCTTCATGGCTACTACCAAAACGAGAAAATAGGGGACATAAAAATAGTCATGTTTTGTTAGGATAATACTTGAGCAATAACAATTAATTTTATCACTACAGTTACAATTATATAAAGTAATCGATTGTTTTTTTCTGCTGGAACAGTTCAGTAAACAATATTCTAACATATTTAAAATATAATTTAAAATACAATGTATATATCCCGTTTGATCAAAATGGTTTATTCCATTCTGCTGTCAGAATGAGAAACTGAACGCCATTGTGGTTCCACACACGGACATTCCAAGCATAACGAAGCATGCAACAATTGATCCAAAATGGCCGCTACAGTGTATCCGTTTCTCAGTACACCAACTCCACATGAATCCCTTTCCCCATACGCGTGGTATCTGTTTTGGCAGCATGGCTTCTTCAGCGAAAAGACGAGCAGTTGGAAAAGGAGAAAATCCCGCTGATAGTGAGGATAACAGCTCTGATGAAGGATTGGAAAACGACGGTGATTCATTAGAGAATGACAGCGGATCAGAAGAGGAGATCAATGAAGTACGATAATGTCTCTAGTGAACTGGCTATATTCCTGGCCTAGCAGGCTAGCTAGCACTGGCTAACTAAACGTGTTAGATGGGTTAGATAGCTAGCTTTTTAGCAAACAACTGTTGTTCATATCAAGCTAGTTAACACTGGTTAAGGATGTTAGGGACATGCTAAACAGCCAGTCGATCACTTCAGAGTTTTAAACTAGATAAATAGTGAAATGCATGGACATTTACACACTTAAAACCATAAGAGTAGTTTAGACAAACACAATCGATACCAGTATTGACACTAAAACCGTCCCCATCAACTCCCAAAACATTGAGTCGGGACTTGTATTAAAAACCTTTTTGTTTGTTTCCAGGAGGTCATTGTAGACTTTGAGGCCCATACCATTACTCACAATGACTACAACGGGGTCAAGAAACTCATGCAACAGCTGTTTCTGAAGGCTCGTGTCAATACATCCGAGTTGACCGATCTCCTCATTCAGCAGAATCATATTGGAAGCGTCATCCGGGTAAGAAAACAGACGCGTTGAGTCTATCAGACCAGACCATCACTAAATATGCATCATACAATTTAACGTATCATATTAAACTCCCAAAATATGATGACACACACATACTCTCTTCAAATCAGTTGTATTTGTCACATACAGGTTTAGCAGATGCTATTGTGGGTGTAGCGAAATGCTTGTATTTCTATCTCCAGTTTCCTTCTCCCACATCCAACGGCGAACAATTGATATGAATTCAGTAGCATCATGTATGTCTTTCTGCATGTTTTGTTGTCAGCAAGCAGAGGTGCCAGAGGACAGCGATGATGACGAGGATCCAGCCGATGAGGTGTTTGGTTTCATCAGCATGCTCAACCTCACTGAGAGAAAGGTAGGTGCAGTCAGATATTATGTTATCTATTTGGGGTGGCAGGTAGCCTACAGGGTTGGGCCAGTAACCGAAAGGTTGCTAGATCGAATCCCGGAGCTGACGAGGTTAAAATCTGTCGATCTGCCCCTGAACAAGGCAGTTAAACCCACTGTTCCCCGGTAGGCCTTCATTGTAAATAAGAATTTGTTCTTATAACTGACTTGCCCAGTTAAATAAAGGTTACATTTTAAAATATATATATATATAATCTATGAAATCACTAAACTTGACACTTTCTCAACCAATGAGATGTTAAGAGACAAGACATTGTCGTTCACTCTTCTCTCTGTCTGAATCTGATATTTCAAAAGGTTGACTTTGAGGAAAGATCTGTTTTCCATACACTTCAATGTAGTAGCTTACTTCCTCTTCCTGCCTACTGCACTAGCCTGCATTTTGACCAATCACGGCAGTCTGGTGAATAAGGTCTATATGTTAGTTACTGTGTTCTGATCCGTCCACAGGGTGTCCAGTGTGTGGAGGAGGTAAAGGATCTGATCCTAGGTCAGTGTGAGAAGAGTTGTCCCCATAGTGTGACAGACGATCTGGAGAAGGTCCTCAACGACACCACTAAGCCTGTGGGACTGCTGCTCAGCGAGAGGTTCATCAACGTGCCCCCACAGATCGCCCTGCCCCTCCACAAACAGCTACAGTGAGTCTCTGTCTAACCCCCACAGATCACCCTGCCCCTCTAAACAGTGAGTCTGTCTAACCCTAACCCCCAGAGATCGCCCTGCCCCTCTAAACAGCTACAGTGAGTCTCTGTCTAACCCCCACAGATCGCCCTGCCCCTCCAAAAACAGCTACAGTGAGTCTCTGTCTAACCCCCACAGATCACCCTGCCCCTCTAAACAGCTACAGTGAGTCTCTGTCTAACCCCCACAGATCACCCTGCCCCTCTAAACAGCTACAGTGAGTCTGTCTAACCCCCACAGATCGCCCTGCCCCTCTAAACAGCTACAGTGAGTCTGTCTAACCCTAACCCCCAGAGATCACCCTGCCCCTCTAAACAGCTACAGTGAGTCTGTCTAACCCCCACAGATCGCCCTGCCCCTCTAAACAGCTACAGTGAGTCTGTCTAACCCTAACCCCCACAGATCACCCTGCCCCTCTAAACAGCTACAGTGAGTCTCTGTCTAACCCTAACCCCCACAGATCACCCTGCCCCTCCAAATGTACTGTCAACAAGACACGCTCTGATTACTGTACTGTCAACAAGACACGCTCTGATTACTGTACTGTCAACAAGACACGCTCTGATTACTGTACTGTCAACAAGACACGCTCTGATTACTGTACTGTCAACAAGACACGCTCTGATTACTGTACTGTCAACAAGACACGCTCTGATTACTGTACTGTCAACAAGACACGCTCTGATTACTGTACTGTCAACAAGACACGCTCTGATTACTGTACTGTCAACAAGACACGCTCTGATTACTGTACTGTCAACAAGACACGCTCTGATTACTGTACTGTCAACAAGACACGCTCTGATTACTGTACTGTCAACAAGACACGCTCTGATTACTGTACTGTCAACAAGACACGCTCTGATTACTGTACTGTCAACAAGACACGCTCTGATTACTGTACTGTCAACAAGACACGCTCTGATTACTGTACTGTCAACAAGACACGCTCTGATTACTGTACTGTCAACAAGACACGCTCTGATTATTGTACTGTCAACAGGACACGCTCTGATTACTGTACTGTCAACAGGACACGCTCTTACTGTACTGTCAACAAGACACGCTCTTACTGTACTGTCAACAAGACACGCTCTTACTGTACTGTCAACAAGACACGCTCTTACTGTACTGTCAGCAAGACACGCTCTGATTACTGTACTGTCAGCAAGACACGCTCTGATTACTGTACTGTCAACAAGACACGCTCTGATTACTGTACTGTCAACAAGACACGCTCTGATTACTGTACTGTCAACAAGACACGCTCTGATTACTGTACTGTCAACAAGACACGCTCTGATTACTGTACTGTCAAGACACGCTCTGATTACTGTACTGTCAACAAGACACGCTCTCTGATTACTGTACTGTCAACAAGACACGCTCTGATTACTGTACTGTCAACAAGACACGCTCTGATTACTGTACTGTCAGCAAGACACGCTCTGATTACTGTACTGTCAGCAAGACACGCTCTGATTACTGTACTGTCAACAAGACACGCTCTGATTACTGTACTGTCAACAAGACACGCTCTGATTACTGTACTGTCAACAAGACACGCTCTGATTACTGTACTGTCAACAAGACACGCTCTGATTACTGTACTGTCAACAAGACACGCTCTCAGATTACCTCACTGTCGCTCAGGCGATGTACCGTTGTGTATCACCTGCTATGCATTATGGGTATGCTACTGTAGGTGAACCCTTCTTAATAAGGACCTGCAATTATGTAACTGCTCGTCTCAGATATGGGTCACTTTACACCGGATAAACAAACGCTAAAAATCATTGACATATTTGTTGTTGTTGTACAAAAGTAATTCCGTGTATGTATTATCTATGAAAAGAAGATCGAAATACCCTACTATTAAAAACATAAACCACATCATTGATTGGCTGTTTCCAGGGAGGAGTTGGCAGAATCCCAGAGCAGCAACAAGCCCAGTGGGAAGTGTCATTACTGCCTGATGATCAGTAAGACCTATAAGGATCCCTCCAAGACCGTCGCTGCCCGAGGAGCCCCGCCGAAGGACGAGCTCACCTTCGTCAACGCAGAGGAGGAGTTCTTCTATGAGGTTTAACTTTTTAAAAACTTTTATTTATTTAACTAGGTCAGTTAAGATCTAATTCGTATTAACAACGACGGCCTACCGGGGAACAGTGGGGTTTAACTGCCTTGTTCATGGGGGGCAGTACGACAGATTTTTACCTAGGCTACCTGCCTCCCCTCTCTAACCACTAGGCTACCTGCCTCCCCACCTCTAACCACTAGGCTACCTGCCTCCCCACCTCTAACCACTAGGCTACCTGCCTCCCCACCTCTAACCACTAGGCTACCTGCCTCCCCACCTCTAACCACTAGGCTACCTGCCTCCCCACCTCTAACCACTAGGCTACCTGCCTCCCCACCTCTAACCACTAGGCTACCTGCCTCCCCCCTCTAACCACTAGGCTACCTGCCTCCCCACCTCTAACCACTAGGCTACCTGCCTCCCCACCTCTAACCACTAGGCTACCTGCCTCCCCACCTCTAACCACTAGGCTACCTGCCTCCCCACCTCTAACCACTAGGCTACCTGCCTCCCCCTCTAACCACTAGGCTACCTGCCTCCCCACCTCTAACCACTAGGCTACCTGCCTCCCCACCTCTAACCACTAGGCTACCTGCCTCCCCACCTCTAACCACTAGGCTACCTGCCTCCCCACCTCTAACCACTAGGCTACCTGCCTCCCCACCTCTAACCACTAGGCTACCTGCCTCCCCACCTCTAACCACTAGGCTACCTGCCTCCCCCTCTAACCACTAGGCTACCTGCCTCCCCACCTCTAACCACTAGACTACCTGCCTCCCCCCTCTAACCACTAGACTACCTGCCTCCCCCCTCTAACCACTAGGCTACCTGCCCCCCCCTCTAACCACTAGACTACCTGCCTCCCCACCTCTAACCACTAGGCTACCTGCCTCCCCACCTCTAACCACTAGGCTACCTGCCTCCCCCTCTAACCACTAGGCTACCTGCCTCCCCACCTCTAACCACTAGACTACCTGCCTCCCCCCTCTAACCACTAGACTACCTGCCTCCCCCCTCTAACCACTAGACTACCTGCCTCCCCCCTCTAACCACTAGGCTACCTGCCCCCCCCTCTAACCACTAGACTACCTGCCTCCCCCCTCTAACCACTAGGCTACCTGCCTCCCCCCTCTAACCACTAGGCTACCTGCCTCCCCACCTCTAACCACTAGGCTACCTGCCTCCCCACCTCTAACCACTAGGCTACCTGCCTCCCCACCTCTAACCACTAGGCTACCTGCCTCCCCACCTCTAACCACTAGGCTACCTGCCTCCCCACCTCTAACCACTAGGCTACCTGCCTCCCCACCTCTAACCACTAGGCTACCTGCCTCCCCACCTCTAACCACTAGGCTACCTGCCTCCCCCCTCTAACCACTAGGCTACCTGCCTCCCCCCTCTAACCACTAGGCTACCTGCCTCCCCCCTCTAACCACTAGGCTACCTGCCCCCCCCCCCCCCCCCCCCCCTCTAACCACTAGGCTACCTGCCCCCCCCCCCCCCTCTAACCACTAGGCTACCTGCCCCCCCCCCCCCCTCTAACCACTAGGCTACCTGCCCCCCCCCCCTCTAACCACTGGGCTACCTGCCCCCCCCCCCTCTAACCACTAGGCTACCTGCCTCCCCACCTCTAACCGCTAGGCTACCTGCCCCCCCCCCCCCCTCTAACCACTAGGCTACCTGCCTCCCCACCTCTAACCACTAGGCTACCTGCCCCCCCCCCCCCCCCCCCCCCCTCTAACCACTAGGCTACCTGCCTCCCCCCTCTAACCACTAGGCTACCTGCCTCCCCACCTCTAACCACTAGGCTACCTGCCCCCCCCCCCCCCCCCCTCTGGATTGTTTAAGGTACCCAGTCAACAGTGATTCCAGGAGAGAGAGGACAAGGTATTCCCCAGTCTCCCCCAGTAGAGGCTATATACAGTAGAGGCTATATACAGTAGAGGCTATATACAGTAGGGGCTATATACAGTAGAGGCTATATACAGTAGGGGCTATATACAGTAGAGGGGCTATATACAGTAGGGGCTATATACAGTAGGGGCTATATACAGTAGAGGCTATATACAGTAGAGGGGCTATATACAGTAGAGGGGCTATATACAGTAGAGGGGCTATATACAGTAGAGGGGCTATATACAGTAGAGGGGCTATATACAGTAGAGGGGCTATATACAGTAGAGGGGCTATATACAGTAGAGGGGCTATATACAGTAGAGGGGCTATATACAGTAGAGGGGCTATATACAGTAGAGGGGCTATATACAGTAGAGGGGCTATATACAGTAGAGGGGCTATATACAGTAGAGGGGCTATATACAGTAGAGGGGCTATATACAGTAGAGGGGCTATATACAGTAGAGGGGCTATATACAGTAGAGGGGCTATATACAGTAGAGGGGCGATATACAGTAGAGGGGCGATATACAGTAGAGATGCTGCATACAGTAGAGAGGTTATATACAGTAGAGAGGCTGCATACAGTAGAGGCTATATACAGTAGAGGCTATATACAGTAGAGGGGCTGCATACAGTAGAGAGGCTATATACAGTAGAGGGGCTGCATACAGTAGAGGGGCTGCATACAGTAGAGAGGCTATATACAGTAGAGGCTATATACAGTAGAGAGGTTATATACAGTAGAGAGGCTATATACAGTAGAGGGGCGATATACAGTAGAGGCTACATACAGTAGAGGCTATATACAGTAGAGAGGTTATATACAGTAGAGGCTATATACAGACACTGGTGAGTTAAATGTCTCTTTTTACTTGTCCTTTTCACTGCCTTGACCATTTGTCCATGTCCCCACTACAGCAAGCCACCATGAAGTTCCACTACTCGGTGCAGGAGGAGACGGACAGCGTCCTGAGCGGGCGGTGGTCCTTCGACGACGTCCCCATGAAGCCGCAGCGTACCGTGATGCTCATCCCGGCAGACAGGATGTCAGCCGTCATGGACAAGCTCAAAGAATACCTGACCGTGTGACCAACTGTACAAGAGTAAAAAACTCTGGTGAACGAAACAGGACTGATGTCTTTAAAACAAGCCCCTCTGGATCATTCTTTTTGCAATGTAAAATTCGATACAAATCATGGAAAGGACTGGAATCCTTGTTGTTAAGCGGAGAATAACGTCGTTATGTAACGGGTCCCTTCAGCCCAGCGGTTTTATCTAGCAGGTTTTTATTTTATTTTAAATCTTTTGACAAAATAAATAATTTCAGACCTTCGGTCGTAGTTCAAAGCACTGTATTTACAGATTCATGTTAAAACAATCACTATGTTTTTTACATTTCAGTACAAACATTTTCTTACACAATATTAGGGTTATCGAGCAAGTGACAAATTCCCCCCCAAAAAATGAAATGGTGTATTTTTCTGTGAAGGAATATCAGACTTATATATCAGACGTTCAAACTTGATTTGATGATCTGGATTCATTTATTGGGTTGATACTCTTATTAGAATAATTAATAATAATAATAATTAGAATATTGGCTAATTATTTACTGTAATATCAAATTACCAAGGCAGTTACCACCTGACTGAATTAAAGATATGAACAATAGTATACGGCAAGTCAGTCATTTGGAAGTTGATGTAACCCAGGGGGTTTTCAAAAATACTCCTCGGGGGGACACCCACCCGAACCCCCCCCCCCCCCAGCTGTTCCATATGTGAACTATTCCACAGCTCACACCTGATTCATCTAATCACTGAGTCAGGTGACATAGTTCAGGGCAACAACAACATTGTGAAAAGTCTGGGTGTCCCCCGAGAAGCTGTTCTAATCAACGATGATTGTCTTTTCAGTAAAAGTCGGTGCAGTGCTGAAGCTCTCCACCAGAGGTCACTGTAGTACACATCTGTCATAAGACTGGGCCACTGTACTGCAGTCCTTATCCGCTTTACTGTTGATGGTCAGGGTCTGTTGCTTGTCTTTACGTCCAGATCCGTCCTGGTCCAGAATGTGCTGTAGTAGGTCTTTACTCTCACTAGGAGGCAGGTTGGAATAGAAATACTGAGGAGCTGTCTGGATGAACCTACAGAGAGAAGACAACACTGAACCATTGGATGAGAAGGTTAGAGGGGAGGGGTCTCGGGGGTCATTGGATGAGAAGGTTAGAGGGGAGGGGCCTCGGGGGTCAATGGATGAGAAGTTTAGAGGGGAGGGGCCTCGGAGGTCATTGGATGAGAAGGTTAGAGGGGAGGGGCCTCGGGGGTCATTGGATGAGAAGGTTAGAGGGGAGGGGCCTCGGGGGTCATTGGATGAGAAGGTCATTGGATGAGAAGTTTAGAGGGGAGGGGCCTCGGGGGTCATTGGATGAGAAGGTTAGAGGGGAGGGGCCTCGGGGGTCATTGGATGAGAAGATCAGAGGGGAAGGGCCTCTGACCTCATCCAATGCATATTTTAAAAAGAAGACACAAGAATGGACATGAGGAAAAATGCACTGAGAAAGAGCCTTAGTTTGGCCCATTGACTTACACTGCAGGGGAGATTTCAGAGACTGTCCGGATACCGTGGTTTCCCGAGAGAGTATACTCATGGAACAGCACCCACTCTGGAAAACCCAATTGATGTGCCTTGGCCCCATAGCTGGAGGCAGGGTGGACCTGAGCCATGTGTCTGTTGGTCAACATGAAGTAGTTTCCTGAACCATCCACATCACGGGCAATCTGAAAACAGGGATAACGGAAGTTCACATTTGCCATTAAACAAATTACTTAATGGAAAGTGACAGGACACTGACTTCCATACAGGACACTGACTTCCATACAGGACACTGTCTTCCATACAGGACACCGACTTCCATGCAGGACACTGACTTCCGTACAGGACACCGACTTCCACACAGGACACCGACTTCAATACAGGACGCCGACTTCCATACAGGACACTGACTTCCATACAGGACACCGACTTCCATACAGGACACCGACTTCCACACAGGACACCGACTTCAATACAGGACGCCGACTTCCACACAGGACACTGTCTTCCATACAGGACACTGACTTCCATACAGGACACTGTCTTCCATACAGGACACCGACTTCCATACAGGACCCAGGACACCGACTTCCATACAGGACGCCGACTTCCATACAGGACACTGACTTCCATACAGGACACTGACTTCCACACAGGACCCAGGACACCGACTTCCATACAGGACCCAGGACACCGACTTCCATACAGGACACTGACTTCCATACAGGACACTGACTTCCATACAGGACACTGTCTTCCATACAGGACACTGACTTCCATACAGGACACTGACTTCAATACAGGACACTGACTTCCATACAGGACACCGACTTCCATACAGGACACCGACTTCCATACAGGACACTGACTTCCATACAGGACACCGACTTCAATACAGGACACCGACTTCAATACAGGACACTGTCTTCCATACAGGACCCAGCACACCGACTTCCATACAGAACACTGTCTTCCATACAGGACCCAGGACACCGACTTCCATACAGGACACTGACTTCCATACAGGACACCGACTTCCATACAGGACACTGACTTCCAAACAGGACACTGACTTCCATACAGGACACCGACTTCCATACAGGAGACTGACTTCCATACAGGACACTGACTTCAATACAGGACACTGTCTTCCATACAGGACCCAGGACACCGACTTCCATACAGGACACTGTCTTCCATACAGGACCCAGGACACCGACTTCCATACAGGACACTGTCTTCCATACAGGACCCAGGACACCGACTTCCATCCAGGACACTGTCTTCCATACAGGACCCAGGACACTGACTTCCATACAGGACACTGACTTCCATACAGGACACTGACTTCCATCCAGGACACCGACTTCCATACAGGATGGTGAGTTCATTCAGATGTTTAATGTGTATGTGATCCGGTCGGGAATTGAACCTTGGTGTTGCTAATGTAGTAGATTGGGATCTGCCACTTGCGCGTTCCGAATAGCTAGCTTTCAGGGACGTGACACGCTCCAGGAGGGCGGTCACGTATGCGATCCCTTCGGGAATTGAACCCTGGTGTTGCTAACCTCGGGTTAGAACCTCGGTATGGAGTGGAACCGGGAGGAAACGGAACACGCTTAAACGAGCAGTGGGACGCCCTCTACACCAGCACTACGGTTCTCCATTGTCCACCGACCTGCATGAAGAACCCTGCCAGCAGAGCTCTCTTGATGTTGAGTGTGTTGATCTTGGTTCCGAAGGACGTCTCAGAGATGGGCAGCTCTATTCTCTTCAGGATGTCAGTCAACTCTGACCTGATGGCGTCTGCCGTCTGAAGGGCGCGGTGGTTCAGATGGTAGTCCTGACACCACTTCTCTACGCTGAAGTCTGAGGGAATAACAGAAAGAAACATTCAGCTACAAGTGAGGAGAAGAGAATAGAATCAAGTAGAACAGAATTCAGTTGCAAACAGAGCATTCGGAAAGTATTCAGACCCCTTGACTTTTTCCACATTTTGTTACTTTACAGCCTTATTCTAAAATAGATTTAAATAGTTTTTTTTACCTCATCAATCTACACACAATACCCCATAATGACATCACAATACCCCATAATGACATCACAATACCCCATAATGACAAGGCAAAAACAGGTTTTTAGAAAAAAAACTGAAATATAACATTTATATCAATATTCAGACCTTTTACTCAGTACTTTGTTGAAGCGACTTTGGCAGTGATTACAGCCTCCAGTCTTCTTGGGTAATGACGCTACAAGCTTGGCACACCTGTATTTGGGGAGTTTCTACCGTTCTTCTCTGCAGATCCTCTCAAGCTCTGTCAGGTTGGATGGGGAGCGTCGCTGCACAGCTATTTCAGGTCTCTCCAGACATGTTAAATCGGGTTCATGTCCAGGCCCTGGCTTGGCCACTCAAGGACATTCAGAGACTTGTCCCGAATCCACTCCTGCGTTGTCTTCTCTGTGTGCTTAGGGTCATTGTCCTGTTGGAAGGTGAACCTTTGCCCCAGTCTGAGGTCCTGAGTGCTCTGGAGCAGGTTTTCATCGAGGATCTCTCTGTACTTTGCTCTGTTCATCTTTCCCTTGATCCTGACTAGTCTCCCAATCCCTGCTGCTGAAAAAAACATCCCCACAGCATGATGCTGTCACCACCATGCTTCACCTTAGGGATGGTGCCAGGTTTACTCCAGACGTGACGCTTGACATTCAGGGCAAAGAGTTCAATCTTGGTTTCATCAGACCAGAGAATCTTGTTTCTCATGGTCTGAGAGTCTTTAGGTGCCTTTTGGAAAACTCCAAGCGGGCTGTCATGTGCCTTTTACTGAGGAGTGGTTTCTGTCTGGCCACTCTACCATAAATGCCTGATTGATGAAGTGCTACAGAGATGGTTGTCCCATCTCCACAGGGGAGCTCTAGAGCTCGGTCAGAGTGACCACCGGTTCTTGGTCACCTCCCTGACCAAGGCCCGTCTCCCCCGATTGCTCAGTTTGGCCGGGTGGCCAGCTCTAGGAAGAGTCTTGGTGGTTCCAAACTTTTTCCATTTAAGAATGATGGAGGCCACTGTGTTCTTGGGGACCTTCAATGTCACAGAAATGTTTAGGTACCCTTCCCCAGATCTGTGCCTCGACACAATCCTGTCTCGGAGCTCTACGGACAATTCCTTCGACCTCATGGCTTGGTTTTTGCTCTGACATTCACTGTCAACTGTGGAACCTTATATATATATATACAGGTGTGTTCCTTTCCAAATCATTTCCAATCAATAGAATTTTCCACAGGTGGACTCAATAGTCTTAAGGATGATCAATGGAAACAGGATGCATGTTTCGAGTCTCATAGCGAAGGGTCTGAATACTTATGAAACTAAGGCATTTCTGTTTTTTATTTTTAATACATTTGCATGTCTAAAAACTAGTTTTCAATTTGTTATTATGGGGTGTTGTGTGTAGATTGAGGAGGGGGGGGGGGACTATTTAATCAATTTTAGAATAAGGTTGTAACCTAACAAAACGTGGAAAAAGTCAAGGGGTCTGAATCCTTACCGAAGGCACAGTATAGTGAAGTATTTCACAATGTGATGCTTTTTTGAGCTCAATGGATGTGACTGACTGTCTTTCTGGCTGCATTTGAAGTAACTAACTCACATGTCTCTCTCTGGCTGTACTTGAAGGCGTTGTAGATGTTGATGAGGGTGAAGTGGTCTCCCTCAGGG
The DNA here is from genome assembly GCF_002021735.2 of Oncorhynchus kisutch. Lineage (NCBI taxonomy): Eukaryota > Metazoa > Chordata > Actinopteri > Salmoniformes > Salmonidae > Oncorhynchus > Oncorhynchus kisutch. Next base: position 450,943 of record NW_022262579.1, on the reverse strand, counting down.
TGCCGGAACTTTCTGTGACACTGTTGTACCTCTTGGGTCCTGCCAACAGGTGGCTCCAGGAAGCAGCTTGGCGCTAAACGCAAAACAGACAGAATCAATAGGGTGGTTAGCATTGGTGCTAACACAGACAGACAGAATCAATAGGGTGGTTAGCATTGGTGCTAACACAGACAGACAGAATCAATAGGGTGGTTAGCATTGGTGCTAATGCAGACAGATAATCATTAGAGGTTAGCATTGGCGTTAACGCAGAAAGACAGAGAATCAATAGGGAGGTTAGCATTGGAGCTAAAACAGACATATCAACAGGGTTAGCATTGTTTGACCAAGCTACTCTCCCGTATAGTACCTTGAGGCTCATTGTCTGAGTGGGAGAAATAGCAGCCGCCTAGGCTTCAACTGCAAATGCTCAGAGACGAGACTATGTCCATATAGTAGATTATACTGTCTGGCAGATTATGCATTAAAAAATCAGAGACTAGACAATGTCCATATGGCAGATTATACTGTCTGGCAGATTATACTGTCTGGCAGATTATACACCCAAAAGGTCAGAGACTAGACTATGTCCATATAGTAGATTATAATGTCTGGCAGATTATACTGTCTGGCAGATTATACATCCAAAAGGTCAGAGACTAGACTATGTCCATATAGTAGATTATACTGTCTGGCAGATTATACTGTCTGGCAGATTATACATCCAAAAGGTCAGAGATGCCTGATGTAGTTGTCCATAATGGTTAAGACTGCTTATGATGGATATTCTAATATCTTCAGTAGTGGTTATAAAGGCTTTATGGATGTAAACATAAGGGTGAGGGTTTAACCCCAATACAAGACACGGAGGGTGTGTTGCACCAACATGGTTTAAATCAATCTTAGATTAGACCTAATCTAGATTTTGTAAATCTACGTTTATAATTCATCAGAGATGTGTTGCACCACTTAATTTTAAGACTGGATTAGTTCATCTAAGGTTAAATCACTAAACTATGATCAGTGATATGTGTCCTAATGGATTCACCATATAAATATGTTGTAGTTCTATGGAAACAAACCAGCACTGGTCATTGCTAGCCTAGTCAGCAAAGTGACTTTTCACTTCAGGCTAAGGATGAAATTAATTGCATTTATCTGTCAAATGATTTATCTGGTTGAGTTTAACGAACATGATAAACCACAGGAGATAAAATTGTTCATCACAATGAAAATAAAGGACATACAAATGATTCACACTGATATTTTATGCATTTAAACAGTGTCAGTTTAGATTTAATCCCAAAACTGAATTTAAATTAGTTTTTAAAACAATGGAGCAACAAGATTACATTTGATCTTGGTCTGAGTTCTAAAGTAAATTTAGTGTAGAAGAAGGATTAGATTGAACTATGATTATTGAAAACGAGGTTTAAGGTTCAGTGCAACAACATTTCTAGATAAACCTTGATTAAACCCAGTTTAAGAGTTAATTCATGTTGGTGCAACCCACCCTGAGTGAATCAAATGAATCAAATGAGCCAAAGGTTGTAGGAGTGTAAACTACATACCTGATAGCATAGCTGAGATGGTCACCACCTCGTTCACACAATCAAACTCACAGGACGCCAGCAGAGCCTTGGCCATCTGAGCGTCCAATGGCAACTCAGAGATTATGATCCCGATCTCTGATAGGTTCCCATCGTCGTCCAATGCCGCGAGGTAATCCAGCTCCTCTAGCGACTGCATCAGACCCTCTGGATCTGGATAGGAAGTAGACAACTTAGATCATAGATAATAAAATACAAGATCTGGATAGGAAGTAGACAATTTAGATCATAGATAATAAAATACAAGATCTGGATAGGAAGTAGACAATTTAGATCATAGATAATAAAATACAAGATCTGGATAGGAAGTAGACAACTTAGATAATAGATAATAAAATACCAGATCTGGATAGGAAGTAGACAACTTAGATAATAGATAATAAAATGCCAGATCTGGATAGGAAGTAGACAATTTAGATCATAGATAATAAAATACAAGATCTGGATAGGAAGTAGACAATTTAGATCATAGATAATAAAATACAAGATCTGGATAGGAAGTAGACAACTTAGATCATAGATAATAAAATACAAGATCTGGATAGGAAGTAGACAACTTAGTTCATAGATAATAAAATACAAGATCTGGATAGGAAGTAGACAATTTAGATCATAGATAATAAAATACAAGATCTGGATAGGAAGTAGACAACTTAGTTCATAGATAATAAAATACAAGATCTGGATAGGAAGTAGACAACTTAGATCATAGATAATAAAAGACAAGATCTGGATAGGAAGTAGACAACTTAGATAATAGATAATAAAAGACAAGATCTGGATAGGGAAGTAGATCATCCTTTACATAATAGATAATAATAAGAAGAGATATTAGACAGAGAAAAAACCTGTTTAACAAAATGACTTGTCAGTTGATGCTTTGGATTATGATCATATAGTATCAGCTCCTCAAGAGATCGAGGGCCTTACTTTAACTTGAACACGTCAAAAGACATTAGAATACAGAATCAGAATAAAACTCTGTTCCTGAAAAGAGCCCGAGCTCCAAAAAAGGTTGATCCAGGAATTCTAGCCTAGTTTGTTCCAGTAGAATGGAGGACAGTAAATTCTACTTCCTCCTCATTGTGGCGTTGGAGGTCAGATGGACGAAACGAGACGCGTTATGAGGTAATCATTAATAAAAAGCTGGCCACTTTACTCCGTGGGATGTGTCCAAAACGGTACACTACCTTTTTGAACAGAGTAGGGCACTATATAGGGAATAGGGTGCCATCTGGTCTATAGTAGTGTACTATATAGGGAATAGGGTGCCATCTGGTCTATAGTAGGGCACTATATAGGGAATAGGGTGCCATCTGGTCTATAGTAGTGCACTATATAGGGAATAGGGTGCCATCTGGTCTATAGTAGGGCTCTATATAGGGAATAGGGTGCCATCTGGTCTATAGTAGTGCACTATATAGGGAATAGGGTGCCATCTGGTCTATAGTAGTGCACTATATAGAGAATAGGGAGCCATTTGGGATGCAGTTTTGTCACTGTCCTCAACTCTTCCCATGCCGGGACAGCCGGGTGGGTCGGAGCTCTCAGACAATGGTCCCTGGCAGGCCACTGTCAGGCCACTGTCAGCTCTACTAAAGCACGGCTGGCTGCCTCTAAACAGGACAGAGCACGGCATACAGACCTCCATCAGACCTCTACCCAGGATAAAAAAACGCTCCTGTACCCTGTACTACTCTACAGTTACAGCTATAGTTGCAACAATTCTGCTAACTTTGCCAAAATGCCCAGGTTTCCCAGAATTCCTGGTTGGATGATTCCAAGATTTCCTGCTTATACCCTCCTGATTTTCTGGAAAAACCTGGGAATTTGGGGAAAGTTGCTAGAATTTTGCAACACTAGTTACAGCACACAGGGTCAGATCCATAGAAGTACAGATTACACAGGGTCAGATCCATAGAAGTACAGATGACACAGGGTCAGATCCATAGAAGTACAGATTACACAGGGTCAGATCCATAGAAGTACAGATTACACAGGGTCAGATCCATAGAAGTACAGATTACACAGGGTCAGATCCATAGAAGTACAGATTACACAGGGTCAGATCCATAGAAGTACAGATTACACAGGGTCAGATCCATAGAAGTACAGATTACACAGGTTCAGATCCATAGAAGTACAGATTACACAGGGTCAGATCCATAGAAGTACAGATTACACAGGGTCAGATCCATAGAAGTACAGATTACACAGGGTCAGATCCATAGAAGTACAGATTACACAGGGTCAGATCCATAGAAGTACAGATGACACAGGTTCAGATCCATAGAAATACAGATTACACAGGGTCAGATCCATAGAAATACAGATTACACAGGGTCAGATCCATAGAAGTACAGATTACACAGGTTCAGATCCATAGAAGTACAGATTACACAGGTTCAGATCCATAGAAGTACAGATTACACCGGGTCAGATCCATAGAAGTACAGATTACACCGGGTCAGATCCATAGAAGTACAGATTACACAGGGTCAGATCCATAGAAGAACAGATTACACAGGGTCAGATCCATAGAAGTACAGATTACACAGAGTCAGATCCATAGAAGTACAGATTACACAGGGTCAGATCCATAGAAATACAGATTACACAGGGTCAGATCCATAGAAGTACAGATTACACAGGGTCAGATCCATAGAAATACAGATTACACCGGGTCAGATCCATAGAAGTACAGATTACACAGGGTCAGATCCATAGAAGTACAGATTACACAGGGTCAGATCCATAGAAGTACAGATTACACAGGGTCAGATCCATAGAAGTACAGATTACACAGGGTCAGATCCATAGAAGTACAGATTACACAGGGTCAGCTCCATAGAAGTACAGATTACACAGGGGCAGATCCATAGAGGTACAGATTACACAAGGTCAGATCCATAGAAGTACAGATTACACAGGGTCAGATCCATAGAAGTACAGATTACACAGGGTCAGCTCCATAGAAGTACAGATTACACAGGGGCAGATCCATAGAAGTACAGATTACACAAGGTCAGATCCATAGAAGTACATATTACACAGGGTCAGATCCATAGAAGTACAGATTACACAGGGTCAGATCGAGAAGTACATATTATAGCACATTTAATTGAATTAGGATCTCTGTAGTCAGACTCACCTCCCAGACCAGAGTCTAATAACCTGGGAATACACTGAATACCCAGATACAACCAGGGTTTCTAGTCAGGCTTCTACATCTGCATTGCTTTCTGTTTGGGGTCTGAGGCTGGGTTTCTGTATAAGCAGTTGGTGACATCTACTGATGTAAAAAGGGCTTTATAGATACATTTGATTGATTTGGTAGTTTGGTTCAATTCCTATTTTTGGTTAGAGTACCACCAAGTACATTTTGCTCTGCCCGGAGTAGCCCTGAAGTACCAAGTAGGCCAAGTAGCCCTGAAGTACCCTCTCATGTAAGCCTATGGTCTCATGAGTCTTCCCAAGTATCCCCGGTGGACCAAGTAGCCCTGGTGGACCAAGTATCCCCGGTGGACCAAGTAGCCCTGGTGGACAGGCCAAGTAGCCCCGGTGGACAGGCCATGTAGCCCCGGTGGACAGGCCAAGTAGACCCGGTGGACAGGCCAAGTAGCCCCGGTGGACAGGCCAAGTAGACCCGGTGGACAGGCCAAGTAGACCCGGTGGACAGGCCAAGTAGCCCCAGTGGACAGGCCAGGTAGCCCCGGTGGACAGGCCAAGTAGTCCCGGGGGACAGGCCAAGTAGCCCAGGTGGACAGGCCAACTAGCCCCGGTGGACCAAGTAGCCCAGGTGGACAGGCCAAGTAGCCCCGGTGGACCAAGTAGCCCTAGGGGTCCTAATACCCCTGAATGAGAACCACTGTCCTATTATAGTACCATGTAGAATGTCTGTCTGGTAGACTGACCTGGTCTGGTGATGAAGTCACAGTGTCTCAGCCCTGCGATCTCCATCCTCTTGAGGAAGAGGATGGTGAAGGTGAGGTTGGTGTCCAGGATCTGAGGGGATGTCTCTACGGGGAGTACTCTCTCCTCAGGGTACAGGCAGAAACACTTCCCTGGACAAACACAGACAACTCAATCAAACAAACAAACAAAGGGGTTTTCTTTATTTGTACTATTTTCTACATCATAGAATAATAGTGAAGACATCAAAACTATGAGATAACACATATGGAATCATGTAGTAACCAACAAAGTGTTAAACAAATACAAATAGATTTATTTGAGTTTCTTCAAAGTAGCCACCCTTTGCCTTGATGACAGCTTTGCACACTCTTGGCATTCTCTCAACCAGCTTCATGAGGTAGTCACCTGGAATGCATTTCAATTAACAGGTGTGCCTTGTTAATTTGTGGAATTTATTTCCTTCTTAATGTGTTTGAGCCAATCAGTTGTGTTGTGACAAGGTAGGGGTGGTATACAGAAGATATCCCTATTTGGTAAAAGACCAAGTCCATATTATGGCAAGAACAGCTCAAATGAGCAAAGACGGGGGGGTCCAGTCAGCTGCTTCCTGATATCAGTACCTGTCGGTCCAGTCAGCTGCTTCCTGATATCAGTACCTGTCGGTCCAGTCAGCTGCTTCCTGATATCAGTACCTGTCTGTCCAGTCAGCTGCTTCCTGATATCAGTACCTGTCGGTCCAGTCATCTGCTTCCTGACATCCGTACCTGTCGGTCCAGTCATCTGCTTCCTGACATCCGTACCTGTCGGTCCAGTCAGCTGCTTCCTGATATCAGTACCTGTCGGTCCAGTCAGCTGCTTCCTGATATCAGTACCTGTCGGTCCAGTCAGCTGCTTCCTGATATCAGTACCTGTTGGTCCAGTCAGCTGCTTCCTGATATCAGTACCTGTCGGTCCAGTCAGCTGCTTCCTGATATCAGTACCTGTCGGTCCAGTCAGCTGCTTCCTGATATCAGTACCTATCGGTCCAGTCAGCTGCTTCCTGATATCAGTACCTGTCGGTCCAGTCAGCTGCTTCCTGATATCAGTACCTATCGGTCCAGTCAGCTGCTTCCTGATATCAGTACCTGTCGATCCAGGATGTCAGTACCTGTCGGTCCAGTCAGCTGCTTCCTGATATCAGTACCTGTCGGTCCAGTCAGCTGCTTCCTGATATCTGCCTGGTATCTGCTGATGGATCGTAGTACTTCAGAGTTGGCCCTTATCCTGGGATGATACACCTGGTTGAAATAATACACATTTAACCATAGAAAGACCTATTATAACTATTTAATAACGTCATGAATTAACTCATTTAATGGGATATCTATGGTCAGAGCCTTGGCCTACATGTATAAACTAACATGCAATGCTTGTTTTATGGGGGTTAAACTCACATATCTTTTCTCCAGTCCTACGTCGATGACAAAGTTAACAGAGTCCACAGCCCAGAACATGTCCTCTCCCTGGCTTGTGGAGAGGAAAACCAACCGGCACCTGGTCGTAACGGTTCCCCTACTCCCCATCCCCTCCCCCAGGAGAGAGGTTGGCCGACCCTGCCCAGGGCACAAGACCACGGGCACCAGCTCCCCAAGGTCTGCCCCCAGTCTGGTTCCCTCTCTCTGGAGGATAGCACGGGCACAGACAACCTCCTGTGGGAGGGTTCAACACAGAGTGAGAAGTGTTGACAGCACCATACGACTAGTCCCGTGTGGCTACTGGCTAGCAACGCCCCCAAGGTCATGGGTTCACTTCCTGCAGGGATCACATGTCTAAAACCTGTACAGCTCTGAGGATAATAGTGTCTTCTACTTCACCACTACACCCTAGAACCTCTACTTGACCACTACACCCTAGATCTTCTACTTGACCACTACACCCTAGATCTTCTACTTGGCCACTACACCCTAGATCTGCTACTTGACCACTACACCCAAGATCTGCTACTTGACCACTACACCCTAGATCTGCTACTTGACCACTACACCCTAGATCTTCTACTTGACCACTACACCCTAGATCTTCTACTTGACCACTACACCCTAGATCCTCTACTTGACCACTAAACCCTAGATCTGCTACTTGACCACTAAACCCTAGATCTGCTACTTGACCACTAAACCCTAGATCTTCTACTTGACCACTACACCCTAGATCTTCTACTTGACCCCAGGCTGGATGGTTCAACGCGAGGGGAAGACAGGGCGTATCATGTCATAAATAGTTAACACGTTTTGCTCGCAGACCCATCAATAGAAAAAGGCTGAGTTGACATCCCTATTGACAGGCTTTAAAGCTCATTGTCAAACACACACAACATATGGTCCAGGACAACAAGGCCTTTCACAACGCTTTGTCATTCCCAACAGACCACTAGGCTAGACCACTAGGCAGACCACTAGGCAGACCACTAGGCTAGACCACTAGGCAGACCACTAGGCTAGACCACTAGGCAGACCACTAGGCTAGACCACTAGGCAGACCACTAGACCACTTGGCAGACCACTAGGCTAGACCACTAGGCAAACCACTAGGCAGACCACTAGACAGACTACTAGGCAGACCACTAGGCAGACCACTAGGCAGACCACTAGACCGACCACTAGGCAGACCACTAGGCAGACCACTAGGCAGACCACTAGACCACTAGGCCACTAGGCAGACCACTAGGCAGACCACTAGGCCACTAGGCAGACCACTAGACCACTAGGCAGACCACTAGGCAGACCACTAGGCCATAAGGCAGACCACTAGACCACTAGGCAGACCACTAGGCAGACCACTAGGCCACTAGGCAGACCACTAGACCACTAGGCAGACCACTAGGCAGACCACTAGGCCACTAGGCAGACCACTAGACCACTAGGCAGACCACTAGGCAGACCACTAGACCACTAGGCAGACCACTAGACCACTAGGCAGACCACTAGGCAGACCACTAGGCAGACCACTAGGCCACTAGGCAGACCACTAGGCAGACCACTAGGCAGACCACTAGACAGACCACTAGGCAGACCACTAGGCAGACCACTAGGCAGACCACTAGACAGACCACTAGGCAGACCACTAGGCAGACCACTAGACAGACCACTAGGCAGACCACTAGACCACTAGGCAGACCACTAGGCAGACCACTAGGCAGACCACTAGGCAGACCACTAGGCAGACCACTAGACCACTAGGCAGACCACTAGGCAGACCACTAGACCATCACAGTCAAACACACGGAAGCAAATAAAAGCAAAGGCAGACGAGACAGGGGACGAGACGGGGGACGAGACAGCGGACGAGACGGCAGACAGTGGCAGACGAGACGGGGGACGAGACGGCAGATGAGACGGCAGACGAGACGGGGGACGAGACGGGGGACGGACAGGGGACGAGACGGGGGACAGTGGCAGACGAGACAGGGGACGAGACAGGGGACGAGATGGGGGACGAGACGGCAGACAGTGGCAGACGAGACGGGGGACGAGACGGGGGTGGAGACGGCGGACGAGACAGCGGACGAGACGGCAGACAGTGGCAGACGAGACGGGGGACGAGACGATAATATAATAGACAGTAGATCTAGCTGGTCTGTCATAATATAATAGAGACAGTAGATCTAGCTGGTCTGTCATATTAAAAAGAGACAGTAGATCTAGCTGGTCTGTCATAATATAATAAGACAGTAGATCTAGCTGGTCTGTCATAATATAATAGAGACAGTAGATCTAGCTGGTCTGTCATAATATAATAGAGACAGTAGATCTAGCTGGTCTGTCATAATATAATAGAGACAGTAGATCTAGCTGGTCTGTCATAATATAATAGAGGCAGTAGATCTAGCTGGTCTGTCATAATATAAATAGAGACAGTAGATCTAGCTGGTCTGTCATAATATAATAGAGACAGTAGATCTAGCTGGTCTGTCAAATATAGAGGCAGTAGATCTAGCTGGTCTGTCATAATATAATAGAGACAGTAGATCTAGCTGGTCTGTCATAATATAATAGAGACAGTAGATCTAGCTGGTCTGTCATAATATAATAGAGACAATAGATCTAGCTGGTCTGTCTATATAATAGAGACAGTAGATCTAGCTGGTCTGTCATAATATAATAGAGACAGTAGATCTAGCTGGTCTGTCATAATATAATAGAGACAGTAGATCTAGCTGGTCTGCCATAATATAATAGAGACAGTAGATCTAGCTGGTCTGTCATAAATAACAGAGACAGTAGATCTAGCTGGTCTGTCATATTATAATAGAGACAGTAGATATAGCTGGTCTGTCATAATATAATAGAGACAGTAGATCTAGCTGGTCTGTCATAATATAATAGAGACAGTAGATCTAGCTGGTCTGTCATAATATAATAGAGACAGTAGATCTAGCTGGTCTGTCATAATATAATAGAGACAGTAGATCTACTGGTCTGTCATAATATAATAGAGACAGTAGATCTAGCTGGTCTGTCATAATATAATAGAGACAAGATCTAGCTGGTCTGTCATAATATAATAGAGACAGTAGATCTAGCTGGTCTGTCATAATATAATAGAGACAGTAGATCTAGCTGGTCTGTCATAATATAATAGAGACAGTAGATCTAGCTGGTCTGTCATAATAATAGAGACAGTAGATCTAGCTGGTCTGTCATAATATAATAGAGACTAGATCTAAATAAACAGACAGTTATCTTGTCTGTCATAATATAAAGAGACAGTAGATCTAGCTGGTCTGTCATAATATAATAGAGACTAGATCTAGCGGTCTGTCAAATATAATAGAGACAGTAGATCTAGCTGGTCTGTCATATTATAATAGAGACAGTAGATCTAGCTGGTCTGTCATAATATAATAGAGACAGTAGATCTAGCTGGTCTGTCATAATATATAGAGACAGTAGATCAGCTGGTCTGTCATAAATATAAGAGACAGGACAGCTGGTCTGTCATCAATATATCATAAAAGAGAGGTCTTTACCTGGCTGTAATATTAATCAGCAGGTCTGGCTGGTTATAATACAATAAATATAGACATAGATCATAGAACTAGCTGTCATAGCATAATATGATAACAAGACATAGATCAGCTGGAGTCATAATAAAAGCAGTAGACAAATTCAGAAAGTCAAAAATGTTCATAGATATAAGAGGTCAATATAATCCAAGATCAGCTGGTCTGTCATAAATAAAAGACAGTAGATCTAGCTGGTCTGTCATATTATAATAGAGACAGTAGATCTAGCTGGTCTGTCATAATATAATAGAGACAGTAGATCTAGCTGGTCTGTCATAATATATAGAGACAGTAGATCTAGCTGGTCTGTCATAATATAAAGAGACAGTAGATCTAGCTGGTCTGTCATAATATAATAGAGACAGTAGATCTAGCTGGTCTGTCATAATATAATAGAGACAGTAGATCTAGCTGGTCTGTCATAATATAATAGAGACAGTAGATCTAGCTGGTCTGTCATAATATAATAGAGACAGTAGATCTAGCTGGTCTGTCATAATATAATAGAGACAGTAGATCTAGCTGTGGTCTGTCATAATATAATAGAGACAGTAGATCTAGCTGGTCTGTCATAATATAATAGAGACAGTAGATCTAGCTGGTCTGTCATAAATATAAGAGACAGTAGATCTAGCTGTCTGTCATAATTAATAGAGACTAGATCTAGCTGGTCTGTCATAATATAATAGAGACAGTAGATCTAGCTGGTCTGTCATAATATAGAGAGACAGTAGATCTAAAAAATAATAATAGAGACAGTAGATCTAGCTGGTCTGTCATAATATAATAGAGACAGTAGATCTAGCTGGTCTGTCATATATAATAGAGACAGTAGATCTAGCTGGTCTGTCATAATATAATAGAGACAGTAGATCTAGCTGGTCTGTCATAATATAATAGAGACAGTAGATCTAGCTGGTCTGTCATATATAATAGAGACAGTAGATCTAGCTGGTCTGTCATAATATAATAGAGACAGTATCTAGCTGGTCTGTCAAAATAATAGAGACAGTAGATCTAGCTGGTCTGTCATATATAATAGAGACAGTAGATCTAGCTGGTCTGTCATAATATAATAGAGACAGTAGATCTAGCTGGTCTGTCATAATATAATAGAGACAGTAGATCTAGCTGGTCTGTCATATATAATAGAGACAGTAGATCTAGCTGGTCTGTCATAATATAATAGAGACAGTAGATCTAGCTGGTCTGTCATAATATAATAGAGACAGTAGATCTAGCTGGTCTTATAATATAAATAGAGACAGTAGATCTAGCTGGTCTGTCATAATATAATAGAGACAGTAGATCTAGCTGGTCTGTCATAATATAATAGAGACAGTAGATCTAGCTGGTCTGTCATAATATAATAGAGACAGTAGATCTAGCTGGTCTGTCATAATATAATAGAGACAGTAGATCTAGCTGGTCTGTCATAATATAATAGAGACAGTAGATCTAGCTGGTCTGTCATAATATAATAGAGACAGTAGATCTAGCTGGTCTGTCATAATATAATAGAGACAGTATTCTAGCTGGTCTGTCATAATATAATAGAGACAGTAGATCTAGCTGGTCTGTCATAATATAATAGAGACAGTAGATCTAGCTGGTCTGTAATATAATAGAGACAGTAGATCTAGCTGGTCTGTCATAATATAATAGAGACAGTAGATCTAGCTGGTCTGTCATAATATAATAGAGACAGTAGATCTAGCTGGTCTGTCATAATATAATAGAGACAGTAGATCTAGCTGGTCTGTCATAATATAATAGAGACAGTAGATCTAGCTGGTCTGTCATAATATAATAGAGACAGTAGATCTAGCTGGTCTGTCATAATATAAGAGACAGTAGATCTAGCTGGTCTGTCATATATAATAGAGACAGTAGATCTAGCTGGTCTGTCATAATATAATAGAGACAGTAGATCTAGCTGGTCTGTCATAATATAATAGAGACAGTAGATCTAGCTGGTCTGTCAAATATAATAGAGACAGTAGATCTAGCTGGTCTGTCATAATAAATAGAGACAGTAGATCTAGCTGGTCTGTCATAATATAATAGAGACAGTAGATCTAGCTGGTCTGTCATAATATAATAGAGACAGTAGATCTAGCTGGTCTGTCATAATATAATAGAGACAGTAGATCTAGCTGGTCTGTCATAATATAATAGAGACAGTAGATCTAGCTGGTCTGTCATAATATAATAGAGACAGTAGATCTAGCTGGTCTGTCATAATATAATAGAGACAGAGATCTGGTCTGTCATAATATAATAGAGACAGTAGATCTAGCTGGTCTGTCATATATAATAGAGACAGTAGATCTAGCTGGTCTGTCATAATATAATAGAGACAGTAGATCTAGCTGGTCTGTCATAATATAATAGAGACAGTAGATCTAGCTGGTCTGTCATAATATAATAGAGACAGTAGATCTAGCTGGTCTGTCATAATATAATAGAGACAGTAGATCTAGCTGGTCTGTCAAATATAATAGAGACAGTAGATCTAGCTGGTCTGTCATAATATAAAGAGACAGTAGATCTAGCTGGTCTGTCATAATATAATAGAGACAGTAGATCTAGCTGGTCTGTCATAATATAATAGAGACAGTAGATCTAGCTGGTCTGTCATAATATAATAGAGACAGTAGATCTAGCTGGTCTGTCATAATATAATAGAGACAGTAGATCTAGCTGGTCTGTCATAATATAATAGAGACAGTAGATCTAGGTCTGTCATAATATAATAGAGACAGTAGATCTAGCTGGTCTGTCATATATATAGAGACAGTAGATCTAGCTGGTCTGTCATAATATAATAGAGACAGTAGATCTAGCTGGTCTGTCATAATATAATAGAGACAGTAGATCTAGCTGGTCTGTCATAATATAATAGAGACAGTAGATCTAGCTGGTCTGTCATAATATAATAGAGACAGTAGATCTAGCTGGTCTGTCATATTATAATAGAGACAGTAGATCTAGCTGGTCTGTCATAATATAATAGAGACAGTAGATCTAGCTGGTCTGTCATAATATAATAGAGACAGTAGATCTAGCTGGTCTGTCATAAATAGAGACAGTATCTAGCTGGTCTGTCATAATATAATAGAGACAGTAGATCTAGCTGGTCTGTCATATTATAATAGAGACAGTAGATCTAGCTGGTCTGTCATATATAATAGAGACAGTAGATCTAGCTGGTCTGTCATAATATAATAGAGACAGTAGATCTAGCTGGTCTGTCATAATATAATAGAGACAGTAGATCTAGCTGGTCTGTCATAATATAATAGAGACAGTAGATCTAGCTGGTCTGTCATAATATAATAGAGACAGTAGATCTAGCTGGTCTGTCATAATATAATAGAGACAGTAGATCTAGCTGGTCTGTCATAATAAAATAGAGACAGTAGATCTAGCTGGTCTGTCATAATATAATAGAGACAGTAGATCTAGCTGGTCTGTCATAATATAATAGAGACAGTAGATCTAGCTGGTCTGTCATAATATAATAGAGACAGTAGATCTAGCTGGTCTGTCATAATATAATAGAGACAGTAGATCTAGCTGGTCTGTCATAATATAATAGAGACAGTAGATCTAGCTGGTCTGTCATAATATTAGAGACAGTAGATCTAGCTGGTCTGTCATAATATAATAGAGACAGTAGATCTAGCTGGTCTGTCATAATATAATAGAGACAGTAGATCTAGCTGGTCTGTCATAATATAATAGAGACAGTAGATCTAGCTGGTCTGTCATAATATAATAGAGACAGTAGATCTAGCTGGTCTGTCATAATATAATAGAGACAGTAGATCTAGCTGGTCTGTCATAATATAATAGAGACAGTAGATCTAGCTGGTCTGTCATAATATAATAGAGACAGTAGATCTAGCTGGTCTGTCATAATATAATAGAGACAGTAGATCTAGCTGGTCTGTCATAATATAATAGAGGCAGTAGATCTAGCTGGTCTGTCATAATAATAGAGACAGTAGATCTAGCTGGTCTGTCATAATATAATAGAGACACAGATCTAGCTGGTCTGTCAAAATAATAGAGACAGTAGATCTAGCTGGTCTGTCATAATATAATAGAGACAGTAGATCTAGCTGGTCTGTCATAATATAATAGAGACAGTAGATCTAGCTGGTCTGTCATAATATAATAGAGACAGTAGATCTAGCTGGTCTGTCATAATATAATAGAGACAGTAGATCTAGCTGGTCTGTCAAATATAATAGAGACAGTAGATCTAGCTGGTCTGTCATAATATAATAGAGACAGTAGATCTAGCTGGTCTGTCATAATATAATAGAGACAGTAGATCTAGCTGGTCTGTCATAATATAATAGAGACAGTAGATCTAGCTGGTCTGTCATAATATAATAGAGACAGTAGATCTAGCTGGTCTGTCATAATATAATAGAGACAGTAGATCTAGCTGGTCTGTCATAATATAATAGAGACAGTAGATCTAGCTGGTCTGTCATATTATAATAGAGACAGTAGATCTAGCTGGTCTGTCATATATAATAGAGACAGTAGATCTTGGGATAATAAATAGAGGACAGATTTAGTGGTCTGTCATATATATAGAGACAGTAGATCTAGCTGGTCTGTCCAATATAATAGAGCAGTAGATCTAGCTGGTCTGTCATAATATAATAGAGACAGTAGATCTAGCTGGTCTGTCATAATATATAGAGACAGTAGATCTAGCTGGTCTGTCATAATATAATAGAGACAGTAGATCTAGCTGGTCTGTCATAATATAATAGAGACAGTAGATCTAGCTGGTCTGTCATAATATAATAGAGACAGTAGATCTAGCTGGTCTGTCATAATATAATAGAGACAGTAGATCTAGCTGGTCTGTCATAATATAATTAGACAGTAGATCTAGCTGGTCTGTCATTAATATTAGAGACAGTAGATCTAGCTGGTCTGTCATAATATAATAGAGACAGTAGATCTAGCTGGTCTGTCATAATATATAGAGACAGTAGATCTAGCTGGTCTGTCATAATATATAGAGACAGTAGATCTAGCTGGTCTGTCATATTATAATAGAGACAGTAGATCTAGCTGGTCTGTCATAATAAATAGAGACAGTAGATCTAGCTGGTCTGTCATAATATATCAGAGACAGTAGATCTAGCTGGTCTGTCATAATATAATAGAGACAGTAGATTAGCTGGTCTGTCATAATATAATAGAGACAGTAGATCTAGCTGGTCTGTCATAATATAATAGAGACAGTAGATCTAGCTGGTCTGTCATAATATAATAGAGACAGTAATCTAGCTGTCTGTCATAATATAGAGACAGTAGATCTAACTGGTCTGTCATAATATAATAGAGACAGTAGATCTAGCTGGTCTGTCATAATATAATAGAGACATAAGATCTAGCTGGTCTGTCATAATATAATAGAGACAGTAGATCTAGCTGGTCTGTCATATATAATAATAGACAGTAGATCTAGCTGGTCTGTCATAATATAATAGAGACATAGATCTAGCTGGTCTGTCATAA
The DNA here is from genome assembly GCF_002021735.2 of Oncorhynchus kisutch. Lineage (NCBI taxonomy): Eukaryota > Metazoa > Chordata > Actinopteri > Salmoniformes > Salmonidae > Oncorhynchus > Oncorhynchus kisutch. Next base: position 434,842 of record NW_022262579.1, on the reverse strand, counting down.
TATAATAGAGACAGTAGATCTAGCTGGTCTGTCATAATATAATAGAGACAGTAGATTGAGCTGGTCTGTCATAATATAATAGAGACAGTAGATCTAGCTGGTCTGTCATAATATAATAGAGACAGTAGATCTAGCTGGTCTGTCAAATATAATAGAGACATTAGATCTAGCTGGTCTGTCATAAATATAATAGAGACAGTAGATCTAGCTGGTCTGTCATAATATAATAGAGACAGTAATCTAGCTGGTCTGTCATAATAATAGAAGGACACAGTAAGACATGTCTACTGGCTTCATAATTCTAAGACAGTAGTATAGCTGGTCGTTAATTATAATAGAGACGAGTATATCTAGCTTGGTCTGTCATAATATAATAGAGACAGTAGATCTATCTGGTCTGTCATAATATAAATAGAGACAGTAGATCTAGCTGGTCTGTCCATAATATAATAGAGACGTATATCTAGCTGGTCTGTCATAATATAATAGAGACGTAGATCTAGCTGGTCTGTCATAATATAATAGAGACAGTAGATCTAGCTGGTCTGTCATAATATAATAGAGACAGTAGATCTAGCTGGTCTGTCATGTATAAATAGAGAAAGATCTAGCGGGTCTGTCATAATATAATAGAGACAGTAGATCTAGCTGGTCTGTCATAATATAATAGAGACAGTAGATCTAGCTTGGTCTGTCAAATATAATAGAGACTCTAGCTGGTCTGTCATGTTATAATAAAGACAGTAGATCTAGCTGGTCTGTCATAATATAAAAATAGAGACAGTAGATCTAGCTGGTCCTGTCATACCACAACAGGGACGGAGCCGGTGTCGACCACAACACGGAGCCGGTGTCGACCACAACACGGAGACGGTGTCGACCACAACACGGAGCCGGTGTCGACCACAACAGGGAGTCGGTGTCGACCACAACAGGGACGGAGCCGGTGTCGACCACAACATGGAGCCGGTGTCGACCACAACACAGAGTCGGTGTCGACCACAACACGGAGTCGGTGTCGACCATAACACGGAGTCGGTGTCGACCACAACACGGAGTCGGTGTCGACCACAACACAGAGCCGGTGTCGACCACAACAGGGAGCCGGTGTCGACCACAACAGGGAGCCGGTGTCGACCACAACATGGAGCCGGTGTCGACCACAACAGGGAGCCGGTGTCGACCACAACAGGGAGCCGGTGTCGACCACAACATGGAGCCGGTGTCGACCACAACATGGAGCCAGTGTCGATCACAACAGGGAGCCGGTGTCGACCACAACAGGGACGGAGACGGTGTCGACCACAACACGGAGCCGGTGTCGACCACATCACGGAGACGGTGTCGACCACAACACGGAGCCGGTGTCGACCACAACAGGGAGTCGGTGTCGACCACAACAGGGACGGAGCCGGTGTCGACCACAACATGGAGCCGGTGTCGACCACAACACGGAGTCGGTGTCGACCACAACACGGAGTCGGTGTCGACCACAACACGGAGTCGGTGTCGACCACAACACGGAGTCGGTGTCGACCACAACACAGAGCCGGTGTCGACCACAACAGGGAGTCGGTGTCGACCACAACAAGGAGCCGGTGTCGACCACAACACAGAGCCGGTGTCGACCACAACAGGGAGTCGGTTTTGACCACAACAAGGAGCCGATGTCGACCACAACACAGAGCCGGTGTCGACCACAACACGGAGTCGGTGTAAACCACAACACGGGGTCGGTGTCGACCACAACATGGAGTCAGTGTCGACCACAACATGGAGTCGGTGTTGACCACAACAGGGAGCCGGTGTCGACCACAACAAGGAGCCGGTGTCGACCACAACAGGGAGTCGGTGTCGACCACAACAAGGAGCCGGTGTCGACCACAACAAGGAGCCGGTGTCGACCACAACAGGGAGTCGGTGTCGACCACAACAAGGAGCCGGTGTCGACCACAACAGGGAGCCAGTGTCGACCACAACAGGGAGCCGGTGTCGACCACAACAGGGACGGAGCCGGTGTCGACCACAACACGGAGCCGGTGTCGACCACAACACGGAGACGGTGTCGACCACAACACGGAGCCGGTGTCGACCACAACAGGGAGTCGGTGTCGACCAACAACAGGGACGGAGCCGGTGTCGACCACAACATGGAGCCGGTGTCGACCACAACACAGAGTCGGTGTCGACCACAACACGGAGTCGGTGTCGACCATAACACGGAGTCGGTGTCGACCACAACACGGAGTCGGTGTCGACCACAACACAGAGCCGGTGTCGACCACAACAGGGAGCCGGTGTCGACCACAACAGGGAGCCGGGTGTCGACCACAACATGGAGCCGGTGTCGACCACAACAGGGAGCCGGTGTCGACCACAACAGGGAGCCGGTGTCGACCACAACATGGAGCCGGTGTCGACCACAACATGGAGCCAGTGTCGATCACAACAGGGAGCCGGTGTCGACCACAACAGGGACGGAGACGGTGTCGACCACAACACGGAGCCGGTGTCGACCACATCACGGAGACGGTGTCGACCACAACACGGAGCCGGTGTCGACCACAACAGGGAGTCGGTGTCGACCACAACAGGGACGGAGCCGGTGTCGACCACAACATGGAGCCGGTGTCGACCACAACACGGAGTCGGTGTCGACCACAACACGGAGTCGGTGTCGACCACAACACGGAGTCGGTGTCGACCACAACACGGAGTCGGTGTCGACCACAACACAGAGCCGGTGTCGACCACAACAGGGAGTCGGTGTCGACCACAACAAGGAGCCGGTGTCGACCACAACACAGAGCCGGTGTCGACCACAACAGGGAGTCGGTTTTGACCACAACAAGGAGCCGATGTCGACCACAACACAGAGCCGGTGTCGACCACAACACGGAGTCGGTGTAAACCACAACACGGGGTCGGTGTCGACCACAACATGGAGTCAGTGTCGACCACAACATGGAGTCGGTGTTGACCACAACAGGGAGCCGGTGTCGACCACAACAAGGAGCCGGTGTCGACCACAACAGGGAGTCGGTGTCGACCACAACAAGGAGCCGGTGTCGACCACAACAGGGAGCCAGTGTCGACCACAACAGGGAGCCGGTGTCGACCAAAACAGGGACGGAGTCGGTGTCGACCACAACAGGGACGGAGCCGGTGTCGACCACAACACAGAGCCGGTGTCGACCACAACAGGGAGTCGGTGTCGACCACAACAGGGAGTCGGTGTCCGACCACAACACGGAGTCGGTGTCGACCACAACACGGAGCCGGTGTCGACCACAACACAGAGCCGGTGTCGACCACAACAGGGACGGAGCCGGTGTCGACCACAACACGGAGCCGGTGTCGACCACAACACGGAGACGGTGTCGACCACAACACGGAGCCGGTGTCGACCACAACAGGGAGTCGGTGTCGACCACAACAGGGACGGAGCCGGTGTCGACCACAACATGGAGCCGGTGTCGACCACAACACAGAGTCGGTGTCGACCACAACACGGAGTCGGTGTCGACCACAACACGGAGTCGGTGTCGACCACAACACGGAGTCGGTGTCGACCACAACACAGAGCCGGTGTCGACCACAACAGGGAGTCGGTTTTGACCACAACAAGGAGCCGATGTCGACCACAACACAGAGCCGGTGTCGACCAACAACACGGAGTCGGGTGTCGACCACAACACGGGGTCGGTGTCGACCACAACATGGAGTCGGTGTTGACCACAACAGGGAGCCGGTGTCGACCACAACAAGGAGCCGGTGTCGACCACAACACAGAGCCGGTGTCGACCACAACAGGGAGTCTGGTGTCGACCACAACAAGGAGCCGGTGTCGACCACAACAGGGAGCCAGTGTTCGACCACAACAGGGAGCCGGTGTCGACCAAAACAGGGACGGAGTCGGTGTCGACCACAACAGGGACGGAGCCCGGTGTCGACCACAACACAGAGTCGGTTGTCGACCACAACAGGGAGTCGGTGTCGACCACAACAGGGAGTCGGTGTCGACCACAACAGGGAGTCGGTGTCGACCACAACAGGGAGTCGGTGTCGACCACAACAAGGAGCCGGTGTCGACCACAACACAGAGCCGGTGTCGACCACAACAGGGAGTCGGTTTTGACCACAACAAGGAGCCGGTGTCGACCACAACACAGAGTCGGTGTCGACCACAACACGGAGTCGGTGTCGACCACAACATGGAGCCGGTGTCGACCACAACACAGAGTCGGTGTCGACCACAACACGGAGTCGGTGTCGACCACAACACGGAGTCGGTGTCGACCACAACACGGAGTCGGTGTCGACCACAACACAGAGCCGGTGTCGACCACAACAGGGAGTCGGTGTCGACCACAACAAGGAGCCGGTGTCGACCACAACACAGAGCCGGTGTCGACCACAACAGGGAGTCGGTTTTGACCACAACAAGGAGCCGGTGTCGACCACAACACAGAGCCGGTGTCGACCACAACACAGAGCCGGTGTCGACCACAACAGGGACGGAGCCGGTGTCGACCACAACAGGGACGGAGCCCGGTGTCGACCACAACACGGAGACGGTGTCGACCACAACACGGAGCCGGTGTCGACCACAACAGGGAGTCGGTGTCGACCACAACAGGGACGGAGCCGGTGTCGACCACAACATGGAGCCGGTGTCGACCACAACACGGAGTCGGTGTCGACCACAACACGGAGTCGGTGTCGACCACAACACGGAGTCGGTGTCGACCACAACACCGAGCCGGTGTCGACCACAACAGGGAGTCGGTGTCGACCACAACAGGGAGTCGGTGTCGACCACAACAAGGAGCCGGTGTCGACCACAACACAGAGCCGGTGTCGACCACAACAGGGAGTCGGTTTTGACCACAACAAGGAGCCGATGTCGACCACAACACAGAGCCGGTGTCGACCACAACACGGAGTCGGTGTCGACCACAACACGGGGTCGGTGTCGACCACAACATGGAGTCAGTGTCGACCACAACATGGAGTCGGTGTCGACCACAACAAGGAGCCGGTGTCGACCACAACAGGGAGCCAGTGTCGACCACAACAGGGAGCCGGTGTCGACCACAACACAGAGTCGGTGTCGACCACAACACGGAGTCGGTGTCGACCATAACACGGAGTCGGTGTCGACCACAACACGGAGTCGGTGTCGACCACAACACAGAGCCGGTGTCGACCACAACAGGGAGTCGGTTTTGACCACAACAAGGAGCCGATGTCGACCACAACACAGAGCCGGTGTCGACCACAACACGGAGTCGGTGTCGACCACAACACGGGGTCGGTGTCGACCACAACATGGAGTCGGTGTTGACCACAACAGGGAGCCGGTGTCGACCACAACAAGGAGCCGGTGTCGACCACAACACAGAGCCGGTGTCGACCACAACAGGGAGTCGGTGTCGACCACAACAAGGAGCCGGTGTCGACCACAACAGGGAGCCAGTGTCGACCACAACAGGGAGCCGGTGTCGACCAAAACAGGGACGGAGTCGGTGTCGACCACAACAGGGACGGAGCCGGTGTCGACCACAACACAGAGTCGGTGTCGACCACAACAGGGAGTCGGTGTCGACCACAACAGGGAGTCGGTGTCGACCACAACAGGGAGTCGGTGTCGACCACAACAAGGAGCCGGTGTCGACCACAACACAGAGCCGGTGTCGACCACAACAGGGAGTCGGTTTTGACCACAACAAGGAGCCGGTGTCGACCACAACACAGAGTCGGTGTCGACCACAACATGGAGTCGGTGTCGACCACAACATGGAGCCGGTGTCGACCACAACACAGAGTCGGTGTCGACCACAACACGGAGTCGGTGTCGACCACAACACGGAGTCGGTGTCGACCACAACACGGAGTCGGTGTCGACCACAACACAGAGCCGGTGTCGACCACAACAGGGAGTCGGTGTCGACCACAACAAGGAGCCGGTGTCGACCACAACACAGAGCCGGTGTCGACCACAACAGGGAGTCGGTTTTGACCACAACAAGGAGCCGGTGTCGACCACAACACAGAGCCGGTGTCGACCACAACACAGAGCCGGTGTCGACCACAACAGGGACGGAGCCGGTGTCGACCACAACACGGAGCCGGTGTCGACCACAACACGGAGACGGTGTCGACCACAACACGGAGCCGGGTGTCGACCACAACAGGGAGTCGGTGTCGACCACAACAGGGACGGAGCCGGTGTCGACCACAACATGGAGCCGGTGTCGACCACAACACGGAGTCGGTGTCGACCACAACACGGAGTCGGTGTCGACCACAACACGGAGTCGGTGTCGACCACAACACCGAGCCGGTGTCGACCACAACAGGGAGTCGGTGTCGACCACAACAGGGAGTCGGTGTCGACCACAACAAGGAGCCGGTGTCGACCACAACACAGAGCCGGTGTCGACCACAACAGGGAGTCGGTTTTGACCACAACAAGGAGCCGATGTCGACCACAACACAGAGCCGGTGTCGACCACAACACGGAGTCGGTGTCGACCACAACACGGGGTCGGTGTCGACCACAACATGGAGTCAGTGTCGACCACAACATGGAGTCGGTGTTGACCACAACAGGGAGCCGGTGTCGACCACAACAAGGAGCCGGTGTCGACCACAACAGGGAGTCGGTGTCGACCACAACAAGGAGCCGGTGTCGACCACAACAGGGAGCCAGTGTCGACCACAACAGGGAGCCGGTGTCGACCAAAACAGGGACGGAGTCGGTGTCGACCACAACAGGGACGGAGCCGGTGTCGACCACAACACAGAGCCGGTGTCGACCACAACAGGGAGTCGGTGTCGACCACAACACGGAGTCGGTGTCGACCACAACACGGAGCCGGTGTCGACCACAACACAGAGCCGGTGTCGACCACAACAGGGACGGAGCCGGTGTCGACCACAACACGGAGCCGGTGTCGACCACAACACGGAGACGGTGTCGACCACAACACGGAGCCGGTGTCGACCACAACAGGGAGTCGGTGTCGACCACAACAGGGACGGAGCCGGTGTCGACCACAACATGGAGCCGGTGTCGACCACAACACAGAGTCGGTGTCGACCACAACACGGAGTCGGTATCGACCACAACACGGAGTCGGTGTCGACCACAACACGGAGTCGGTGTCGACCACAACACAGAGCCGGTGTCGACCACAACAGGGAGTTGGTGTCGACCACAACAAGGAGCCGGTGTCGACCACAACACAGAGCCGGTGTCGACCACAACAGGGAGTCGGTTTTGACCACAACAAGGAGCCGATGTCGACCACAACACAGAGCCGGTGTCGACCACAACACGGAGTCGGTGTCGACCACAACACGGGGTCGGTGTCGACCACAACATGGAGTCAGTGTCGACCACAACATGGAGTCGGTGTTGACCACAACAGGGAGCCGGTGTCGACCACAACAAGGAGCCGGTGTCGACCACAACACGGAGCCGGTGTCGACCACAACAGGGAGTCGGTGTCGACCACAACAAGGAGCCGGTGTCGACCACAACAGGGAGCCAGTGTCGACCACAACAGGGAGCCGGTGTCGACCACAACAGGGACGGAGTCGGTGTCGACCACAACAGGGACGGAGCCGGTGTCGACCACAACAGGGAGTCGGTGTCGACCACAACAGGGAGTCGGTGTCGACCACAACAAGGAGCCGGTGTCGACCACAACACAGAGCCGGTGTCGACCACAACAGGGAGTCGGTTTTGACCACAACAAGGAGCCGGTGTCGACCACAACACAGAGTCGGTGTCGACCACAACATGGAGTCGGTGTCGACCACAACACGGAGCCGGTGTCGACCACAACACAGAGTCGGTGTCGACCACAACACGGAGTCGGTGTCGACCACAACACGGAGTCGGTGTCGACCACAACACAGAGCCGGTGTCGACCACAACAGGGAGTCGGTGTCGACCACAACAAGGAGCCGGTGTCGACCACAACACAGATTCGGTGTCGACCACAACAGGGAGTCGGTTTTGACCACAACAAGGAGCCGGTGTCGACCACAACACAGAGCCGGTGTCGACCACAACACAGAGCCGGTGTCGACCACAACAGGGACGGAGCCGGTGTCGACCACAACACGGAGCCGGTGTCGACCACAACACGGAGACGGTGTCGACCACAACACGGAGCCGGTGTCGACCACAACAGGGAGTCGGTGTCGACCACAACAGGGACGGAGTCGGTGTCGACCACAACATGGAGCCGGTGTCGACCACAACAGGGAGTCGGTGTCGACCACAACAAGGAGCCGGTGTCGACCACAACACAGAGCCGGTGTCGACCACAACAGGGAGTCGGTTTTGACCACAACAAGGAGCCGGTGTCGACCACAACACAGAGCCGGTGTCGACCACAACACAGAGCCGGTGTCGACCACAACACAGAGCCGGTGTCGACCACAACACAGAGCCGGTGTCGACCACAACAGGGAGTCGGTGTCGACCACAACAGGGAGTCGGTGTCGACCACAACATGGAGTCGGTGTCGACCACAACACGGAGCCGGTGTCGACCACAACACAGAGCCGGTGTCGACCACAACAGGGACGGAGCCGGTGTCGACCACAACAAGGAGCCGATGTCGACCACAACACAGAGCCGGTGTCGACCACAACACGGAGTCGGTGTCGACCACAACACGGGGTCGGTGTCGACCACAACATGGAGTCAGTGTCGACCACAACATGGAGTCGGTGTTGACCACAACAGGGAGCCGGTGTCGACCACAACAAGGAGCCGGTGTCGACCACAACAGGGAGTCGGTGTCGACCACAACAAGGAGCCGGTGTCGACCACAACAGGGAGCCAGTGTCGACCACAACAGGGAGCCGGTGTCGACCAAAACAGGGACGGAGTCGGTGTCGACCACAACAGGGACGGAGCCGGTGTCGACCACAACACAGAGCCGGTGTCGACCACAACAGGGAGTCGGTGTCGACCACAACACGGAGTCGGTGTCGACCACAACACGGAGCCGGTGTCGACCACAACACAGAGCCGGTGTCGACCACAACAGGGACGGAGCCGGTGTCGACCACAACACGGAGCCGGTGTCGACCACAACACGGAGACGGTGTCGACCACAACACGGAGCCGGTGTCGACCACAACAGGGAGTCGGTGTCGACCACAACAGGGACGGAGCCGGTGTCGACCACAACATGGAGCCGGTGTCGACCACAACACAGAGTCGGTGTCGACCACAACACGGAGTCGGTATCGACCACAACACGGAGTCGGTGTCGACCACAACACGGAGTCGGTGTCGACCACAACACAGAGCCGGTGTCGACCACAACAGGGAGTTGGTGTCGACCACAACAAGGAGCCGGTGTCGACCACAACACAGAGCCGGTGTCGACCACAACAGGGAGTCGGTTTTGACCACAACAAGGAGCCGATGTCGACCACAACACAGAGCCGGTGTCGACCACAACACGGAGTCGGTGTCGACCACAACACGGGGTCGGTGTCGACCACAACATGGAGTCAGTGTCGACCACAACATGGAGTCGGTGTTGACCACAACAGGGAGCCGGTGTCGACCACAACAAGGAGCCGGTGTCGACCACAACACAGAGCCGGTGTCGACCACAACAGGGAGTCGGTGTCGACCACAACAAGGAGCCGGTGTCGACCACAACAGGGAGCCAGTGTCGACCACAACAGGGAGCCGGTGTCGACCACAACAGGGACGGAGTCGGTGTCGACCACAACAGGGACGGAGCCGGTGTCGACCACAACAGGGAGTCGGTGTCGACCACAACAGGGAGTCGGTGTCGACCACAACAAGGAGCCGGTGTCGACCACAACACAGAGCCGGTGTCGACCACAACAGGGAGTCGGTTTTGACCACAACAAGGAGCCGGTGTCGACCACAACACAGAGTCGGTGTCGACCACAACATGGAGTCGGTGTCGACCACAACACGGAGCCGGTGTCGACCACAACACAGAGTCGGTGTCGACCACAACACGGAGTCGGTGTCGACCACAACACGGAGTCGGTGTCGACCACAACACAGAGCCGGTGTCGACCACAACAGGGAGTCGGTGTCGACCACAACAAGGAGCCGGTGTCGACCACAACACAGATTCGGTGTCGACCACAACAGGGAGTCGGTTTTGACCACAACAAGGAGCCGGTGTCGACCACAACACAGAGCCGGTGTCGACCACAACACAGAGCCGGTGTCGACCACAACAGGGACGGAGCCGGTGTCGACCACAACACGGAGCCGGTGTCGACCACAACACGGAGACGGTGTCGACCACAACACGGAGCCGGTGTCGACCACAACAGGGAGTCGGTGTCGACCACAACAGGGACGGAGTCGGTGTCGACCACAACATGGAGCCGGTGTCGACCACAACAGGGAGTCGGTGTCGACCACAACAAGGAGCCGGTGTCGACCACAACACAGAGCCGGTGTCGACCACAACAGGGAGTCGGTTTTGACCACAACAAGGAGCCGGTGTCGACCACAACACAGAGCCGGTGTCGACCACAACACAGAGCCGGTGTCGACCACAACACAGAGCCGGTGTCGACCACAACACAGAGCCGGTGTCGACCACAACAGGGAGTCGGTGTCGACCACAACAGGGAGTCGGTGTCGACCACAACATGGAGTCGGTGTCGACCACAACACGGAGCCGGTGTCGACCACAACACAGAGCCGGTGTCGACCACAACAGGGACGGAGCCGGTGTCGACCACAACACGGAGCCGGTGTCGACCACAACACGGAGACGGTGTCGACCACAACAGGGAGTCGGTTTTGACCACAACAAGGAGCCGATGTCGACCACAACACAGAGCCGGTGTCGACCACAACAGGGAGTCGGTTTTGACCACAACAAGGAGCCGATGTCGACCACAACACAGAGCCGGTGTCGACCACAACACGGAGTCGGTGTCGACCACAACACGGGGTCGGTGTCGACCACAACATGGAGTCAGTGTCGACCACAACATGGAGTCGGTGTTGACCACAACAGGGAGCCGGTGTCGACCACAACAAGGAGCCGGTGTCGACCACAACAGGGAGTCGGTGTCGACCACAACAAGGAGCCGGTGTCGACCACAACAGGGAGCCAGTGTCGACCACAACAGGGAGCCGGTGTCGACCAAAACAGGGACGGAGTCGGTGTCGACCACAACAGGGACGGAGCCGGTGTCGACCACAACACAGAGCCGGTGTCGACCACAACAGGGAGTCGGTGTCGACCACAACAGGGAGTCGGTGTCGACCACAACACGGAGTCGGTGTCGACCACAACACGGAGCCGGTGTCGACCACAACACAGAGCCGGTGTCGACCACAACAGGGACGGAGCCGGTGTCGACCACAACACGGAGCCGGTGTCGACCACAACACGGAGACGGTGTCGACCACAACACGGAGCCGGTGTCGACCACAACAGGGAGTCGGTGTCGACCACAACAGGGACGGAGCCGGTGTCGACCACAACATGGAGCCGGTGTCGACCACAACACAGAGTCGGTGTCGACCACAACACGGAGTCGGTATCGACCACAACACGGAGTCGGTGTCGACCACAACACGGAGTCGGTGTCGACCACAACACAGAGCCGGTGTCGACCACAACAGGGAGTCGGTGTCGACCACAACAAGGAGCCGGTGTCGACCACAACACAGAGCCGGTGTCGACCACAACAGGGAGTCGGTTTTGACCACAACAAGGAGCCGATGTCGACCACAACACAGAGCCGGTGTCGACCACAACACGGAGTCGGTGTCGACCACAACACGGGGTCGGTGTCGACCACAACATGGAGTCAGTGTCGACCACAACATGGAGTCGGTGTTGACCACAACAGGGAGCCGGTGTCGACCACAACAAGGAGCCGGTGTCGACCACAACACAGAGCCGGTGTCGACCACAACAGGGAGTCGGTGTCGACCACAACAAGGAGCCGGTGTCGACCACAACAGGGAGCCAGTGTCGACCACAACAGGGAGCCGGTGTCGACCAAAACAGGGACGGAGTCGGTGTCGACCACAACAGGGACGGAGCCGGTGTCGACCACAACAGGGAGTCGGTGTCGACCACAACAGGGAGTCGGTGTCGACCACAACAAGGAGCCGGTGTCGACCACAACACAGAGCCGGTGTCGACCACAACAGGGAGTCGGTTTTGACCACAACAAGGAGCCGGTGTCGACCACAACACAGAGTCGGTGTCGACCACAACATGGAGTCGGTGTCGACCACAACATGGAGCCGGTGTCGACCACAACACAGAGTCGGTGTCGACCACAACACGGAGTCGGTGTCGACCACAACACGGAGTCGGTGTCGACCACAACACAGAGCCGGTGTCGACCACAACAGGGAGTCGGTGTCGACCACAACAAGGAGCCGGTGTCGACCACAACACAGATTCGGTGTCGACCACAACAGGGAGTCGGTTTTGACCACAACAAGGAGCCGGTGTCGACCACAACACAGAGCCGGTGTCGACCACAACACAGAGCCGGTGTCGACCACAACAGGGACGGAGCCGGTGTCGACCACAACACGGAGCCGGTGTCGACCACAACACGGAGACGGTGTCGACCACAACACGGAGCCGGTGTCGACCACAACACAGAGCCGGTGTCGACCACAACAGGGAGTCGGTTTTGACCACAACAAGGAGCCGATGTCGACCACAACACAGAGCCGGTGTCGACCACAACACGGAGTCGGTGTCGACCACAACACGGGGTCGGTGTCGACCACAACATGGAGTCAGTGTCGACCACAACATGGAGTCGGTGTTGACCACAACAGGGAGCCGGTGTCGACCACAACAAGGAGCCGGTGTCGACCACAACAGGGAGTCGGTGTCGACCACAACAAGGAGCCGGTGTCGACCACAACAGGGAGCCAGTGTCGACCACAACAGGGAGCCGGTGTCGACCAAAACAGGGACGGAGTCGGTGTCGACCACAACAGGGACGGAGCCGGTGTCGACCACAACACAGAGCCGGTGTCGACCACAACAGGGAGTCGGTGTCGACCACAACAGGGAGTCGGTGTCGACCACAACACGGAGTCGGTGTCGACCACAACACGGAGCCGGTGTCGACCACAACACAGAGCCGGTGTCGACCACAACAGGGACGGAGCCGGTGTCGACCACAACACGGAGCCGGTGTCGACCACAACACGGAGACGGTGTCGACCACAACACGGAGCCGGTGTCGACCACAACAGGGAGTCGGTGTCGACCACAACAGGGACGGAGCCGGTGTCGACCACAACATGGAGCCGGTGTCGACCACAACACAGAGTCGGTGTCGACCACAACACGGAGTCGGTATCGACCACAACACGGAGTCGGTGTCGACCACAACACGGAGTCGGTGTCGACCACAACACAGAGCCGGTGTCGACCACAACAGGGAGTCGGTGTCGACCACAACAAGGAGCCGGTGTCGACCACAACACAGAGCCGGTGTCGACCACAACAGGGAGTCGGTTTTGACCACAACAAGGAGCCGATGTCGACCACAACACAGAGCCGGTGTCGACCACAACACGGAGTCGGTGTCGACCACAACACGGGGTCGGTGTCGACCACAACATGGAGTCAGTGTCGACCACAACATGGAGTCGGTGTTGACCACAACAGGGAGCCGGTGTCGACCACAACAAGGAGCCGGTGTCGACCACAACACAGAGCCGGTGTCGACCACAACAGGGAGTCGGTGTCGACCACAACAAGGAGCCGGTGTCGACCACAACAGGGAGCCAGTGTCGACCACAACAGGGAGCCGGTGTCGACCAAAACAGGGACGGAGTCGGTGTCGACCACAACAGGGACGGAGCCGGTGTCGACCACAACAGGGAGTCGGTGTCGACCACAACAGGGAGTCGGTGTCGACCACAACAAGGAGCCGGTGTCGACCACAACACAGAGCCGGTGTCGACCACAACAGGGAGTCGGTTTTGACCACAACAAGGAGCCGGTGTCGACCACAACACAGAGTCGGTGTCGACCACAACATGGAGTCGGTGTCGACCACAACATGGAGCCGGTGTCGACCACAACACAGAGTCGGTGTCGACCACAACACGGAGTCGGTGTCGACCACAACACGGAGTCGGTGTCGACCACAACACAGAGCCGGTGTCGACCACAACAGGGAGTCGGTGTCGACCACAACAAGGAGCCGGTGTCGACCACAACACAGATTCGGTGTCGACCACAACAGGGAGTCGGTTTTGACCACAACAAGGAGCCGGTGTCGACCACAACACAGAGCCGGTGTCGACCACAACACAGAGCCGGTGTCGACCACAACAGGGACGGAGCCGGTGTCGACCACAACACGGAGCCGGTGTCGACCACAACACGGAGACGGTGTCGACCACAACACGGAGCCGGTGTCGACCACAACAGGGAGTCGGTGTCGACCACAACAAGGAGCCGGTGTCGACCACAACACAGAGCCGGTGTCGACCACAACAGGGAGTCGGTTTTGACCACAACAAGGAGCCGGTGTCGACCACAACACAGAGCCGGTGTCGACCACAACACAGAGCCGGTGTCGACCACAACACAGAGCCGGTGTCGACCACAACAGGGAGTCGGTGTCGACCACAACAGGGAGTCGGTGTCGACCACAACAGGGAGTCGGTGTCGACCACAACATGGAGTCGGTGTCGACCACAACACGGAGCCGGTGTCGACCACAACACAGAGCCGGTGTCGACCACAACAGGGACGGAGCCGGTGTCGACCACAACACGGAGCCGGTGTCGACCACAACACGGAGACGGTGTCGACCACAACACGGAGCCGGTGTCGACCACAACAGGGAGTCGGTGTCGACCACAACAGGGACGGAGCCGGTGTCGACCACAACATGGAGCCGGTGTCGACCACAACACAGAGTCGGTGTCGACCACAACACGGAGTCGGTGTCGACCACAACACGGAGTCGGTGTCGACCACAACACGGAGTCGGTGTCGACCACAACACAGAGCCGGTGTCGACCACAACAGGGAGTCGGTGTCGACCACAACAAGGAGCCGGTGTCGACCACAACACAGAGCCGGTGTCGACCACAACAGGGAGTCGGTTTTGACCACAACAAGGAGCCGATGTCGACCACAACAGGGAGTCGGTGTCGACCACAACAGGGAGTCGGTGTCGACCACAACACGGGGTCGGTGTCGACCACAACATGGAGTCAGTGTCGACCACAACATGGAGTCGGTGTTGACCACAACAGGGAGCCGGTGTCGACCACAACAAGGAGCCGGTGTCGACCACAACACAGAGCCGGTGTCGACCACAACAGGGAGTCGGTGTCGACCACAACAAGGAGCCGGTGTCGACCACAACAGGGAGCCAGTGTCGACCACAACAGGGAGCCGGTGTCGACCAAAACAGGGACGGAGTCGGTGTCGACCACAACAGGGACGGAGACGGTGTCGACCACAACACAGAGCCGGTGTCGACCACAACAGGGAGTCGGTGTCGACCACAACATGGAGTCGGTGTCGACCACAACACGGAGCCGGTGTCGACCACAACACAGAGCCGGTGTCGACCACAACACGGAGACGGTGTCGACCACAACACGGAGCCAGTGTCGACCACAACAGGGAGTCGGTGTCGACCACAACAGGGACGGAGTCGGTGTCGACCACAACATGGAGCCGGTGTCGACCACAACACAGAGTCGGTGTCGACCACAACACGGAGTCGGTGTCGACCACAACACGGAGTCGGTGTCGACCACAACACAGAGCCGGTGTCGACCACAACAGGGAGTCGGTGTCGACCACAACAAGGAGCCGGTGTCGACCACAACACAGAGCCGGTGTCGACCACAACAGGGAGTCGGTTTTGACCACAACAAGGAGCCGGTGTCGACCACAACACAGAGCCGGTGTCGACCACAACACAGAGCCGGTGTCGACCACAACAGGGACGGAGCCGGTGTCGACCACAACACGGAGCCGGTGTCGACCACAACACGGAGACGGTGTCGACCACAACACGGAGCCGGTGTCGACCACAACAGGGAGTCGGTGTCGACCACAACAGGGACGGAGTCGGTGTCGACCACAACAAGGAGCCGGTGTCGACCACAACAAGGAGCCGGTGTCGACCACAACACAGAGCCGGTGTCGACCACAACACAGAGCCGGTGTCGACCACAACACAGAGCCGGTGTCGACCACAACACGGAGCCGGTGTCGACCACAACACGGAGTCGGTGTCGACCACAACACGGGGTCGGTGTTGACCACAACAGGGAGCCGGTGTCGACCACAACAAGGAGCCGGTGTCGACCACAACACAGAGCCGGTGTCGACCACAACAGGGAGTCGGTGTCGACCACAACAAGGAGTCGGTGTCGACCACAACAGGGAGCCAGTGTCGACCACAACAGGGAGCCGGTGTCGACCACAACAGGGACGGAGTCGGTGTCGACCACAACACGGACGGAGCCGGTGTCGACCACAACAGGGAGCCGGTGTCGACCACAACATGGAGCCGATGTCGACCACAACATGGAGCCGGTGTCGACCACAACATGGAGCCGGTGTTGACCACAACAGGGAGCCGGTGTCGACCACAACAGGGAGCCGGTGTCGACCACAACACGGAGCCAATGACACACTAGTGACAAGGACCAGCTCCTACTAATTGTATTGTGCTAAACTGCTGTGGCAGCAAGTGACAGCTCCAGAGGATTAGTGCCTAACAGCTGGAGGCCAGAGGGAGGGAGGGGGAGAGAGAGGGGAGGGAGGGGGGAGAGGGGAGGGGAGGGAGAGAGGGGAGGGGAGGGAGAGGGGGAGAGAGAGGGGAGGGAGAGGAGAGGAGAGGGGAGGGAGAGAGAGAGAGGGGGCAGGGAGGGGAGGGGAGGGGATCTCTCTCTCTCTCTCTCTCTCTCTCTCTCTCTCTCTCTCTCTCTCTCTCTCTCTCTCTCTCTCTCTCTCTCTCTCTCTCTCTCTCTCTCTCTCTCTCTCTCTCTCTCTCTCTCTCTCTGTTTCTTGTGGCAACAGGTACTAGAATGCCTTACCTCTCTAATCTTACTACATTTGCACACACTGCATATAGATTTTTCTATTGTGTTATTGACTGTATGTTTGTTTACTCCATGTGTAACTCTGTGTTGTTGTATGTGTCGCACTGCTTTGCTTTATCTTGGCCAGGTCACAGTTGTAAATGAGAACTTGTTCTCAACTGCCCTACCTGGTTAAATAAAGGTGAAATTAATTAATTAATTAAAAACACATCACAAATCCTACTGCTGTGATTGGTCACTGTGGTATTTCACCCAGTAGATATGGAAGTTTATCAAAATCGGGTTTGTTTTCGAATTCTTTATGGATCTGTGTAATCTGAGGGAAACATGTCTCTCTAATATGGTCATACATTTGGCAGGAGGTTAGGAAGTGCAGCTCAGTTTCCACCTCATTTTGCGGGCAGTGAGCACATAGCCTGTCTTCTCTTGAGAGCCATGTCTGCCTACGACGGCCTTTCTCAATAGCAAGGCTATGCTCACTGAGTCTGTACATAGTCAAAGCTTTCCTTAATTTTGGGTCAGTCACAGTGGTCAGGTATTCTGCCGCTGTGTACTCTCTGTTTAGGGCCAAATAACATTCTAGTTTGCTCTGTTTTTTTGTTAATTCTTTCCAATGTGACAAGTAATTATCTTTCTGTTTTCTCATAATTTGTTTGGGTCTAATTATGTTGCTGTCCTGGGGCTCTGTGGGGTCTGTTTGTGTTTGTGAACAGAGCCCCAGGACCAGCTTGCTTAGGGGACTCTTCTCCAGGTTCATCTCTCTGTAGGTGATGGCTTTGCTATGGAAGGTTTGGGAATCCCTTCCTTTTAGGTGGTTGTAAGAATTTACCAGCTCTTTTCTGGATTTTAATGATTAGCGAGTATCGGCCTTATTCTGCTCTGCATGCATTATTTGGTGTTTTACGTTGTACACGGAGGATATTTTTGGCAGAATTCTGCATGCAGAGTCTCAATTTAGTGTTTGTCCCATGTTGTGAATTCTTGATTGGTGAGCGAACCCCAGACCTCACAACCATAAAGGGCAATGAGTTCTATGACTGATTCAAGTATATTTATCCAGATGCTAATTGGTATGTCGAATTTTACGTTCCTTTTGATGGCATAAAATGCCCTTCTTGCCTTGAAGAAGAGCATTTCCAGACTCTTTGTCTGGCTCTGGGAATGTGACCGTGACACATTCAAAGCCATATCATCAATTTAGCCATAATCAGTGTCATTCAGCACCTAGGGACATTCCCTGTTTAGTACACAGGCAAAAAGAATGACAGCAATCCTTTCTGAAGTTTATACTTGTAGTTCTAGAATCTAATTGAATAGAATAGAATTTAGTTGAATAGAATAGAATCTAATTGAATAGAATAGAATCTAGTTGAATAGAATAGAATCTAATTGAATAGAATAGAATCGAATAGAATAGAATCTAGTTGAATAGAATAGAATCTAATTGAATAGAATATAATATAATTTAATAGAATAGAATCTAATTGAATCTAATTGAACTATGTTTTTGGAAGCACTGCAGGAAAGAGATCCCATGGGACTCGCATCAACCTCCCGAGTGGCACAGCGGTCTAAGGCACTGCATATCAGTGGTAGAAGCGTCAATACAGACACTCTGGTTCGATTCCAGGCTGTATCACAACCGGCCGTGATTGGGAGTCACATAGGGCAGCGCACAATTGGGCCCAGCGTCGTCCGGGTTTGGCCGGTGTAGGCCGTCAACTGACTTGCCTAGTTAAATAAATGTTCAATTTCAAAAAAGAGTCTTCCAAGATACAATGGATTTTTGTTTAAAACATCTCTGGCCCAAACAGAGACACAGCACAGTGCACAACCCCTGGAATGAATAGCCATATTCTAATAAACCATGTGCTCACACTTCTGCTTCGAAAACATCTAAATCAGATTACAGTGAGAGGGAGAGGCCATTCAATACTCACATCTGTTCCTAGACTCATTGGACAACTGGGTTAGGTTGGGGATATTAACTACTAAATTGATGCATACATGACTAATGGGAATTGGGGTATTTACAGGTATTTGGTCATGTTAAACCCATGAACTCAGTCATCATATGAAAGGAGTGGATTCTTAACCTGGATGCCTGTCTGCTTCTGCTCTCTAGCCATGGCTTCACAATAGCAATGGAGCAGGCAGAAGCACCAACAGATCTGAGGCCAGGCTAGAGGGATCAGGTCTGGGACCAGGCTAGAGAGATCAGTTCTGGGACCAGGCTAGAGAGATCAGATCTGGGGCCAGGCTAGAGAGATCAGATCTGGGACCAGGCTAGAGAGATCAGATCTGGGACCAGGCTTGTGAGGTCAGATCTGGGACCAGGCTTGTGAGGTCAGATCTGGGACCAGGCCTAGTGAGATCAGATCTAGGACTAGGCTAGTGAGATCAGATCTGGGACCAGGCCTAGTGAGATCAGATCTGGGACCAGGGCTAGTGAGATCAGATCTGGGATCAAGCTAGGTGAGATCAGATCTGGCACCAGGCTAGTGAGATCAGATCTGGGACCAGGCTAGGGAGATCAAATCTGGGACCAGGCTGGAGAGATCAGATCTGGGACCAGGGATAGCGAGATCAGATCTGGGACCAGGGCTAGTGAGATCAGATCTGGGACCAGGGCTAGTGAGATCAGATCTGGGACCAGGCCTAGTGAGATCAGATCCAGGACCAGGCCTAGTGAGATCAGATCTGGGACCAGGGCTAGTGAGATCAGATCTGGGACCAGGCTAGTGAGATCAGATCTGGGACCAGGCCTAGTGAGATCAGATCTGGGACCAGGCTAGGGAGATCAAATCTGGGACCAGGCTGGAGAGATCAGATCTGGGACCAGGCCTAGTGAGATCAGATCTGGGACCAGGGCTAGTGAGATCAGATCTGGGACCAGGCCTAGTGAGATCAGATCTGGGACCAGGCTAGGGAGATCAAATCTGGGACCAGGCTGGAGAGATCAGATCTGGGACCAGGGTTAGTAAGATCAGATCTGGGACCAGGACTAGTGAGATCAGATCTGGGACCAGGCCTAGTGAGATCAGATCTGGGGCCAGGCTAGTGAGATCAGATCTGGGACCAGGGTTAGTAAGATCAGATCTGGGACCAGGGTTAGTAAGATCAGATCTGGGACCAGACCTAGTGAGATCAGATCTGGGACCAGGACTAGTGAGATCAGATCTGGGACCAGGCCTAGTGAGATCAGATCTGGGACCAGGCCTAGTGAGATCAGATCTGGGACCAGGACTAGTGAGATCAGATCTGGGACCAGACCTAGTGAGATCAGATCTGGGACCAGACCTAGTGAGATCAGATCTGGGACCAGGCCTAGTGAGATCAGATCTGGGACCAGGCCTAGTGAGATCAGATCTGGGACCAGGGCTAGTGAGATCAGATCTGGGACCAGGGCTAGTGAGATCAGATCTGGGACCAGGCTAGTGAGATCAGATCTGGGACCAGGGCTAGTGAGATCAGATCTGGGACCAGGGCTAGTGAGATCAGATCTGGGACCAGGGCTAGTGAGATCAGATCTGGGACCAGGGCTAGTGAGATCAGATCTGGGACCAGGGCTAGTGAGATCAGATCTGGGACCAGGCCTAGTGAGATCAGATCTGGGACCAGGGCTAGTGAGATCAGATCTGGGACCAGGCCTAGTGAGATCAGATCTGGGACCAGGGCTAGTGAGATCAGATCTGGGACCAGGCCTAGTGAGATCAGATCTGGGACCAGGCCTAGTGAGATCAGATCTGGGACCAGGACTAGTGAGATCAGATCTGGGACCAGGACTAGTGAGATCAGATCTGGGACCAGGCTGGAGAGATCAGATCTGGGACCAGACCTAGTGAGATCAGATCTGGGACCAGGCCTAGTGAGATCAGATCTGGGACCAGGCCTAGTGAGATCAGATCTGGGACCAGACCTAGTGAGATCAGATCTGGGACCAGACCTAGTGAGATCAGATCTGGGACCAGGGCTAGTGAGATCAGATCTGGGACCAGACCTAGTGAGATCAGATCTGGGACCAGGGCTAGTGAGATCAGATCTGGGACCAGGACTAGTGAGATCAGATCTGGGACCAGGCCTAGTGAGATCAGATCTGGGACCAGGCCTAGTGAGATCAGATCTGGGACCAGGCCTAGTGAGATCAGATCTGGGACCAGGACTAGTGAGATCAGATCTGGGACCAGGGCTAGTGAGATCAGATCTGGGACCAGACCTAGTGAGATCAGATCTGGGACCAGACCTAGTGAGATCAGATCTGGGACCAGACCTAGTGAGATCAGATCTGGGACCAGACCTAGTGAGATCAGATCTGGGACCAGACCTAGTGAGATCAGATCTGGGACCAGACCTAGTGAGATCAGATCTGGGACCAGGCTAGTGAGATCAGATCTGGGACCAGACCTAGTGAGATCAGATCTGGGACCAGACCTAGTGAGATCAGATCTGGGACCAGGGCTAGCGGATTCTGCTGTAAGTAAGCAGAGTCATATCTAAAGCTATCTGTATGTGCAGCTTCAGGGTCTAAGACATGGGAGTCTCTCTGTCCCAAATAGCACGATGTTCCCTGTGTAGTGCACTACTTTTGACCAGATCCTACAGGGTCCAGGACAACAGTAGCGCACTACGTAGGCGATAGGGTGCCATTTGGGACGAAACCACAGCTAATGGTATTAATATCAGGTTCCCTGCAGGCTGGAGCTATATTTATAAGGGTCCCAATGGAAGACTGACCTTCCCAATGCAGCCGGCTGGCATTTCACACTTTTACAACAAGATCCTGGCAGAAGTCTATTACTTGAATGCTGTCACTTATTATTTTATTATTCAATAACAACTCTATACTCATATAGAAAAACTCCAGTGTAAGGAATTATGATGTGGAGATCTGGAGAAAAAAGTTAATAGCAGGACAGAAAAGGTATCGGTCGCAGACTATGAAGTAGCTGGCGTGGTTTTGTATGGAACTAATGTTTGACGTATGGCCTCATTATTGCCTAATTAGACGTCTTAAATTCTTATTTTCAATGACGGCCTAGGAACAGTGGGTTGACTGCCTGTTCAGGGGCAGAACGACAGATTTTGTACCTTGTCAGCTCGGGGGTTTGAACTTGCAACCTTCCGGTTACTAGTCCAATGCTCTAACCACTAGGCTAACCTGTCGCCCCTATACCAACTAAGACATCTGCAACAAAAGCAATATATAATTATATAAGTACTAGATACTGTATTGGGAATCAAAGGGGAAATAATGTTATTCTTTATTATTATTTTTGAAATTCGTTGAAAATCATATTTTAGATCTGAATACTCTCGTATTAATTCCACACTCACCTGTGTACTTTTCCCAGTTTTAGTTGTACCAGATACGATAACAAGTCGATTGTTCACCAGGATATCCAAAAATTCCTCTCTAGCTTTCCAAACAGGTAGAGACTGTCTCTCTTGCAGTAGTTTATAATAACGAGAGGAGAAAGGCAATCCATCAAATCGGTTCAGCTCCAGATCCTCTCCGAAGACAAAAGCTTCTTCCACACAGTCAGCAGTTTCCGAATCCGAACAAATCTCTTTCTCCATCAAATGCTTGTCCTGCTCGGACATGGTTGATCTCTCCGCCATGGAAATGATCGAGGATCCCGTCGGGAGCGCAACAACTGCTGGCAACAGATATAATCAAAAGACACAGAGAACCGTTTATCCCCCTAAAAAAATTCACTCACCGACACATTATAATCCATGTAACAATCCCAACGTTGACTTGGAGTTCAATGTATAATCCAAACAGATTTCCGTTAATATTTTGTTGACAGATGTGATCCATGTAACAATCCCAACGTTGACTTGGAGTTCAATGTATAATCCAAACAGATTTCCGTTAATATTTTGTTGACAGATGTGAAGAGATTTCAGGACAAACAACATGCAGTTTTTTGTTCTTATGTCGGATTAAAACTCTATTACCGTTTCTTGTCTGTCAATCCGCAGCGCACTGTTGCGCTATTGGCCACTGGCATGGTCAGACACGTGGGTTGATTTGCATAGGCTACACGAGTCGCGTGAACAAGACTTTAATGTGCGCCTACATATGATCACGTGACCACTAGGCCGAATGTAGACTAATAACCCTCTTATAATAATCGAATAACATTGACAGGGAGAGGGGGTGTGCACCAGTGGAGGCTGGTGGAATGAGTTATAGGAGGACGGGCTCGTTGTAATGGCTGGAATGGAAATATAGGAACAGATTTAAATGTTGTTTCCATGTGTTTGATACCGTTCCATTCCAACCATAGAAGCAAGGGGAAATAAAGTCCAGATGGTTTTTTTATAGTGGAGATCATGTTAATGAATTGGCTGGCTGGGCTGATGGGACAGCTGATGCTGCAGGGAATTCTCAGATGGAAAACCTACATAGATTAACCCGCGGTAAACATTTTTTTTTAAGTATGATTTAGAACGCGTCTCAACCAATCACAATGCTTGTTTTGACAAACCTGTTGTTGGAGGCGTGGCTTTATGTTAGCTCTGTTTGGAATTATACCTTAGTGTAACAGTATAACTTCCGCCCCTCTCCTCGGCTCCAACCAGGGACCCTCTGCACACATCAACAACAGTCACCATCGAAGCATCGTTACCACAAATGCCGCACCACTACTTCAGGTCTCAGAGAGAGTGACGTCACCGATTGAAACGCTATTAGCGCGCACCACCGCTAACTAGATAGCCATTTCACATTGGTTACATTAGGTAGTAGGACAATAGCTATAGGTCAGTGGTTCCCAAACATTTTTATAGTCCTGTACCACTTCAAACATTCAACCTCCAGCTGTGTACTCAGTGGCTTCTGATTAAATTCAATTTTCACAGAACCACTTGTTGCAATTTCAATGACACTCTCTTGTTCAGATATCAGTAAGTAGACTGGAGGCAGGGAATGAAAGGGATAACAAATCCAGTTGTTTGTGTCATCCATTTCAGGAAGGTACCTGCACACCCAACTCACACAGGTACTTTGCTATATCACATTTCACATTGTCAGTTTTAATTAACTAGGCAAGTCAGTTAAGAACACATTCTTATTTACAATGACGGCCTACAGGGGAACAGTGGGTTAACTGCCTGTTCAGGGGCAGAACAACAGATTTTTAACTTGTCAGCTCAGGGATTCGATCCAGCAACCTTTCGGATACTGGTCCAATGCTCTAACCACTAGGCTACCTGCTGGTTACTGGCCCAACACTCTAACCACTAGGATACCTGCTGGTTACTGGCCCAACGCTCTCTAACCACTAGGATACCTGCTGGTTACTGGCCCAACGCTCTCTAACCACTAGGCTACCTGCTGGTTACTGGCCCAACGCTCTCTAACCACTAGGCTACCTGCTGGTTACTGGCCCAACGCTCTAACCACTAGGCTACCTGCTGGTTACTGGCCCAACACTCTAACCACTAGGCTACCTGCTGGTTACTGGCCCAACACTCTAACCACTAGGCTACCTGCTGGTTACTGGCCCAACACTCTAACCACTAGGCTACCTGCTGGTTACTGGCCCAACACTCCAACCACTAGGCTACCCTGCTGGTTACTGGCCCAACACTCTAACCACTAGGCTACCTGCTGGTTACTGGCCCAACACTCTCACCACTAGGCTACCTGCTGGTTACTGGCCCAACGCTCTAACCACTAGACTACCTGCTGGTTACTGGCCCACCACTCTAACCACTAGGCTACCTGCTGGTTACTGGCCCAACACTCTAACCACTAGGCTACCTGCTGGTTACTGGCCCAACACTCTAACCACTAGGCTACCTGCTGGTTACTGGCCCAGTGCTCAAACCACTAGGCTACCTGCTGGTTACTGGCCCAACACTCTAACCACTAGGCTACCTGCTGGTTACTGGCCCAACGCCCTAACCACTAGGCTACCTGACGCTCGTCCTTAAGCTTGAGTTCAATTGCACACAAGATCTGTGTGTTGTCCTTGTTAACGCAGATAGAAAAGAGCTCCAACTTCTTAATCATAGCCTCAATTTTGTCCCGCACATTAAATATAGTTGCGGAGAGTCCCTGACAATCCTAGATTCGGATCATTCAGGTCAGAAAAAATATTCCCCAGATAGGCCAGTCGTGTGAGAAACTCGTCATCATACAAGTGGTCAGACAAGTGAAAATATGGTCAGTAAAGAAAACTTTAAGCTCGTCTCTCAATTAAAAAATGTGGCAATACTTTGTCTCTTGATAACCAGTTCAGGGGCCTTGCTTTAACAAAGTTAACCATTTTCACTGTAGTGTCCAAAATGTCTTTCAAGCTGTCAGGCATTCCCTTGGCAGCAAGAACCTCTCGGTGGATGCTGCAGTGTAC
The DNA here is from genome assembly GCF_002021735.2 of Oncorhynchus kisutch. Classification (NCBI taxonomy): domain Eukaryota; kingdom Metazoa; phylum Chordata; class Actinopteri; order Salmoniformes; family Salmonidae; genus Oncorhynchus; species Oncorhynchus kisutch. The sequence continues at coordinate 409,363 of NW_022262579.1, read as the reverse complement.
CCAAGAGCCTCTCGGTGGATGCTGCAGTGTACCCAAGAGCCTCTCGGTGGATGCTGCAGTGTACCCAAGAGCCTCTCGGTGGATGCTGCAGTGTACCCAAGAGCCTCTCGGTGGATGCTGCAGTGTACCCAAGAGCCTCTCGGTGGATGCTGCAGTGTACCCAAGAGCCTCTCGGTGGATGCTGCAGTGTACCCAAGTGGCGTCGGGAGCATCTGCTTGCACGCGCGTTACCACTCCACTATGTCTCCCTGTCATGGCGTTTGCGCCAGAGAGTAACGGTTAATGTGATTGGATGTTAATTATTTGACAATAGCTAACAGGACTATAGTCCAGAGTTATATCTTAGCTAATAGGACCATAGATATAGTCTGTAGTTATACCTTAGCTAAGAGAACTATAGTCTGGAGTTATATCTCAGCTAACAGGACTACAGTCTGGAGTTATATCTCAGCTAACAGGACTATAGTCTGGAGTTATATCTTAGCTAATAGGACCATAGCTATAGTCTGGAGTTATACCTTAGCTAATAGGACTATAGGCTGGAGTTATATCTTAGCTAATAGGACCATAGTCTGGAGTTATATCTCAGCTAACAGGACTACAGTCTGGAGTTATATCTCAGCTAACAGGACTATAGTCTGGAGTTATATCTTAGCTAATAGGACTATAGCTATAGTCTGTAGTTATACCTTAGCTAATAGGACTATAGGCTGGAGTTATATCTTAGCTAATAGGACCATAGTCTGGAGTTATATTTTAGCTAACAGGACTATAGTCTGTAGTTATACCTTAGCTAATAGGACTATAGTCTGGAGTTATACCTTAGCAAATAGGACTATAGTCTGGGGTTATACCGTAGCTAATAGGACTATAGCTATATTCTGGAGTTATATCTTAGCTAATAGGACAATAGTCTGGAGTTATATCTTAGCTAATAGGACTATAGCTATAGTCTGGAGTTTTATCTTAGCTAATTGGACTATAGCTATAGTCAGGAGTTATATCTTAGCTAATTGGACTATAGCTATAGTCTGGAGTTATATCTTAGCTAATTGGACTATAGCTATAGTCAGGAGTTATATCTCAGCTAACAGGACTATAGTCTGGAGTTATATCTTAGCTAATAGGACTATAGCTATAGTCAGGAGTTATATCTTAGCTAATAGGACTATAGCTATAGTCTGGAGTTATATCTTAGCTAATAGGACTATAGTCAGGAGTTATATCTTATACTGTTTCCTGACTTCACTACAACAACAGTGAAAAAGAGATGTGATGTCCGTCTGACATTCAGATTACTCTCCTGAACAACTTATGAAGACTCTGCCAAGCTGCTGTTAGAGAACAAAGCAGACCGTGGTCTCAGAAACCAGTTGGACTCAGGTGCAACAGAAACGTCTAAACATTTTGAAAGAAAGATAACTACTTCCTCTGTTTTCATATACTCAACCTTTCTAAACGGTTTGGACAGTTTCACTCTTTGTTTAGTGTTTCAAAATGTCTGACGTAGTTTTGTTTCAGAGCATCATCCATTTGTTGGAGGGGAAGAGGAGCCAATAGCAGTCAACGGTGAACATTAGTATGAATTTTATAATAGACACACACAAAAAAAAACAAGACCACTTTAGTGCTTAAAAAAACATTTTACTGATACTGCTCAAGTGTTCAAAGGTCTGTGTGTATTGACATATAGATATATACACAGGTAGGACAGAGGACAGGTACAGTAGGACAGGTAGGACACAGGACAGGTACAGTAGGACAGGTAGGACACAGGACAGGTACAGTAGGACAGGTACAAAGGTCTGTGTGTATTGACATAGACACCAAAGTTATGAAATAATTATCGGTTCAAAAATCGACCTGTCCATGATAACGTGTGGTGTTTACATGTATTTTCTATGTAACACAGACAAAAATTAACTTTCAAACAGAACATACAGGTAGGACAGAGGACAGGTACAGTAGGACAGAGGACAGGTAGGACACAGGACAGGTAGGACAGAGGACAGGTACAGTAGGATAGAGGACAGGTAGGACACAGGACAGGTGTTGGGGAATAATCAGAATTAGTTGGGTAACATAGATGAGATGTTTTATTTTCATGATATGCTTATGAGTTACTTCTCATCAGAATGTATCTTGTTGTACTATAGTGGTGGCCGGTTGCAGTTATCTGTTCTCTGTCCTGGGGTCAGTTACTTCTCATCAGAATGTATCTTGTTGTACTATAGTGGTGGCCGGTTGCAGTTATCTGTTCTCTGTCCTGGGGTCAGTTACTTCTCATATAGAATGTCTTGTTGTACTATAGTGTTGGCCGGTTGCAGTTATCTGTTCTCTGTCCTGGGGTCAGTTACTTCTCATATAGAATGTCTTGTTGTACTATAGTGTTGGCCGGTTGCAGTTATCTGTTCTATGTCCTGGGGTCAGTTACTTCTCATCAGAATGTCTTGTTGTGCTATAGTGTTGGCCGGTTGCAGTTATCTGTTCTCTGTCCTGGGGTCAGTTACTTCTCATCAGAATGTATCTTGTTGTACTATAGTGGTGGCCGGTTGCAGTTATCTGTTCTCTGTCCTGGGGTCAGTTACTTCTCATATAGAATGTCTTGTTGTACTATAGTGGTGGCCGGTTGCAGTTATCTGTTCTCTGTCCTGGGGTCAGTTACTTCTCATCAGAATGTATCTTGTTGTACTATAGTGGTGGCCGGTTGCAGTTATCTGTTCTCTGTCCTGGGATCAGTTACTTCTCATCAGAATGTATCTTGTTGTACTATAGTGGTGGCCGGTTGCAGTTATCTGTTCTCTGTCCTGGGGTCAGTTACTTCTCATATAGAATGTCTTGTTGTACTATAGTGGTGGCCGGTTGCAGTTATCTGTTCTCTGTCCTGGGGTCAGTTACTTCTCATCAGAATGTATCTTGTTGTACTATAGTGGTGGCCGGTTGCAGTTATCTGTTCTCTGTCCTGGGGTCAGTTACTTCTCATCAGAATGTATCTTGTTGTACTATAGTGGTGGCCGGTTGCAGTTATCTGTTCTCTGTCCTGGGGTCAGTTACTTCTCATCAGAATGTCTTGTTGTACTATAGTGGTGGCCGGTTGCAGTTATCTGTTCTCTGTCCTGGGGTCAGTTACTTCTCATATAGAATGTCTTGTTGTACTATAGTGGTGGCCGGTTGCAGTTATCTGTTCTCTGTCCTGGGGTCAGTTACTTCTCATATAGAATGTCTTGTTGTACTATAGTGTTGGCCGGTTGCAGTTATCTGTTCTCTGTCCTGGGGTCAGTTACTTCTCATATAGAATGTCTTGTTGTACTATAGTGGTGGCCGGTTGCAGTTATCTGTTCTCTGTCCTGGGGTCAGTTACTTCTCATATAGAATGTCTTGTTGTACTATAGTGGTGGCCGGTTGCAGTTATCTGTTCTCTGTCCTGGGGTCAGTTACTTCTCATCAGAATGTATCTTGTTGTACTATAGTGGTGGCCGGTTGCAGTTATCTGTTCTCTGTCCTGGGATCAGTTACTTCTCATCAGAATGTATCTTGTTGTACTATAGTGGTGGCCGTTTGCAGTTATCTGTTCTCTGTCATGGGGTCAGTTATTTGGGCCACAGAAAGGGGAGGGGTCAAGCTTGTCTTCATATGTAAACATATATTTTAAACCAATGATCTCTTGGCTCCACAATGTGGGTGTGCCAGTCAGTGTGTCTCTGTGGTCTTGTCCAGGAGGGGGGTATTTGACATATGCCTGTTGATGAGGATTTGTTTTATGGTCCTGAGAGCGAGATAAGAACATAGTTTAGGAGACAAAGCTGAATGATACATTATGGCCAATGCTGTCTGGCTATGTGTGTCTTTGCTATAAAGGATCTCAGTTGCAATGTGTAAGGGTCTCTCAGAGAATTCATTGATAGACACTGAATTGATCTGAGAGTCACAGGGTTGCAATGGAGCTCATATAATTAAAGATGGACTTTATGATATAACTCGGACTTGTGTGGTGGTTTGCTCTCATGATTTGGTAAATACAGGACATTTCCACGACAAAGGTAATACTGATGTGACTACAGGTAGGACACAGGACAGGTAGCACACAATACAGGTAGGACACAGGACAGTAATACTGGTGTGACTACAGGTAGGACTCAGGACAGGTAGGACGAGGATAGGTAGGACTCAGGACAGGTAGGACGAGGATAGGTAGGACTCAGGACAGGTAGGACTCAGGACAGGTAGAACACAGGACAGGTAGGACTCAGGACAGGTAGGACTCAGGACAGGTAGCACACAGGACAGGTAGGACACAGGACAGGTGGGACTCAGGACAGTTAGGACACAGGACAGGTAGGACTCAGGACAGGTAGGACTCAGGACAGGTAGGACTCAGGACAGTAATACTGGTGTGACTACAGGTAGGACACAGGACAGGTACAGTAGGACACAGGACAGGTAGGACACAGGGCAGGTAGGACTCAGGACAGGTAGGACTCAAGGCAGGTAGGAAACAGGACAGGTACAGTAGGACACAGGACAGGTAGGACACAGGACAGTAATACTGGTGTCATGGCAACAAGACATTCAAACAGCAAAGTTAACAAGGTAAAACACGTCATAGTAAAACTAACTGATGATGAATCTATGGATCTCTGCCTTCGAAAGCCAAGACATTAAATACTAGATAGACGTGACAAAACATATGTTTTTCCATCTAGATATTTGAGAACAAGAAGTGTGTGATTAAAATAAAGTTGAACAGTGTGAATGAAAAGTTTTGATCAATACTGTCAACAATTACAGCCTTCGCGCTGTACTAAAAAACATAAAATAATATAATGAAACAATCACCTTGTATCTGCTGAGTTTTATGACATAAAGACAAGACTAACACACGTCTGGACTGTGTAATAACATGTAATAACACCTCTGGACTGTAATAACACCTCTGGACTGTGTAATAACACCTCTGGACTGTGTAATAACATGTAATAACACCTCTGGACTGTGTAATAACATGTAATAACACCTCTGGACTGTGTAATAACACCTCTGGACTGTGTAATAACACCTCTGTGTAATAACACCTCTGGACTGTGTAATAACACCTCTGGACTGTGTAATAACACCTCTGGACTGTGTAATAACACCTCTGGACTGTGTAATAACACCTCTGTGTAATAACACCTCTGGACTGTGTAATAACCCCTCTGGACTGTGTAATAACACCTCTGGACTGTGTAATAACACCTCTGGACTGTGTAATAACACCTCTGGACTGTGTAATAACACCTCTGTGTAATAACACTTCTGGACTGTGTAATAACACCTCTGGACTGTGTAATAACACCTCTGGACTGTGTAATAACACCTCTGGACTGTGTAATAACACCTCTGTGTAATAACACCTCTGGACTGTGTAATAACACCTCTGGACTGTGTAATAACACCTCTGGACTGTGTAATAACACCTCTGGACTGTGTAATAACACCTCTGTGTAATAACACCTCTGGACTGTGTAATAACACCTCTGGACTGTGTAATAACACCTCTGGACTGTGTAATAACACCTCTGGACTGTGTAATAACACCTCTGGACTGTGTAATAACACCTCTGGACTGTGTAATAACACCTCTGGACTGTGTAATAACACCTCTGGACTGAGCAACAACACATCTGGACTGTGTAATAACTGTGTAATATCTTAATTAACAACACCTCAGTTTTGCCACTCAACATTTGAGAACAGAAGTCAATCTGATTTCATCAGGCTAACATTGGCACAACGGCAAATTAAAATCCCGGCGGCGTGTTCAGCAGGACGCAACGTTGTGTCACATTCAGATAGAAATATACTACGTAGAACAAACAACCCCTCTCTGACGTGTAGAATCAGGAATCACTTCAGCTCTACTTGTTGGCATTTCTATCTGCAACATCCAACGACGTTTTGCTACCGAAACGTCGGCCCCTGCTGCGCGTAATAACCAGTAATCAGCCGTGAGAGTTGAGAGCCCGTGTTGGAGGATTGTGGGTGTTCCTCAGTGGTGATACGCAGTCAGAGTAAAGTGAGCTAAAACAACCTCTAAACCTTTATTTCACCAGGAACAAAACAGCTAATGAATGACTTCCATGGCAAAAATGAATGGTTTTCCACCTCTTAAAGAGGTTTCTGTTTTTGCTTATTAACCTTTGTGTTCAATTCCAATTACCACCTGTTAGCCTTTCTGTTAGGTAGCCCTACTTCTGACTGACGTTGTGACATAATCCCACAATCAAGTGTTTATGTAGTGCTATGTAGTGTTTATGTAGTGCTATGTAGTGTTTATGTAGTGCTATGTAGTGTTTATGTAGTGCTATGTAGTGTTTATGTAGTGTTTATGTAGTGCTTATGTAGTGCTATGTAGTGTTTATGTTGTGCTATGTAGTGTTTATGTAGTGCTATATGGTGCTTATGTAGTGCTATGTAGTGTTTATGTAGTGCTATGTAGTATTTATGTAGTGCTATGTGGTGCTTATGTAGTGCTATGTAGTGTTTATGTAGTGCTATGTAGTGTTTATGTAGTGCTATGAGGTGTTTATGTAGTGCTATGTAGTGCTATGTAGTGCTTATGTAGTGCTATGCAGTGTTAGGTCGACTGCTGAGTATAAGGTTGTTGAATGGTTGGTATAAGGTTGGTTTAAGGTTGGTTTAAGGTAGGTGTACAGCTGGTTGTAAGGTTGGTGTAAGATTGGTGTATGGTTGGTGTAAGATTGGTGTATGGTTGGTGTAAGATTGTTGTATAGCTGGTTTAAGGTTGATGTGAAATTGGTGTGTGTCGGTGTAAGATTGGTGTAAAGTTTGTGAAAGATTGGTGTAAGGTTGGTGTTAGGTTGGTGTAAAGTTGGTGTAGGGTTGTTGTCAGGTTTGTGTTAGATTGGTGTAAAGTTGGTGTTAGGTTGGTGTAAAGTTGGTGTAGGGTTGGTGTAAAGTTGGTGTTAGGTTGGTGTAAAGTTGGTGTAGGGTTGTTGTCAGGTTTGTGTTAGATTGGTGTATACAGTGGCTTGCGAAAATATTCCCCCCCCCCCTTGGCATTTTCCTATTTTATTGCCTTACAACCTGGAATTAAAATTAAAAAATTTAAAATGAAAACAAACAAGAAATAAGACAAAAAAACAGAAAACTTGAATGTGCGTAACTACTACTTTATAGAGCCACCTTTTGCAGCAATTACAGCTACAAGTCTCTTGGGGTATGTCTCTATAGCTTGGCACATCTAGCCACTGGGATTTTTGCCCATTCTTCAAGGCAAAACTGCTCCAGCTCTTTCAAGTTGGATGGGTTCCGCTGGTGTACAGCAATGTTTAAGACATACCACAGATTCTCAATTGGATTGAGGTCTGGGTTTTGACTAGGCCATTCCAAGGTATTTAAATGTTTCCCCTTAAACCACTCAAGTGTTGCTTTAGCAGTATGCTTAAGGTCATTGTTCTGCTGGAAGGTGAACCTCCGTCCAAGTCTCAAATATCTGGAAGACTGAAACAGGTTTCCCTCAAGAATTTCCCTGTATTTACCGCCATCCATCATCCCTTCAATTCTGACCAGTCCCTGCCGATGAAAATCATCCCCACACCATGATTCTGCCACCACCATGCTTCACTGTGGTTATGGTGTTCTCAGGGTGATGGGAGGTGTTGGGTTTGCGCCAGACATAGCGTTTTCCTTGATGGCCAAAAAGCTCCATTTTAGTCTCATCTGACCAGAGTACCTTCTTCCATATGTTTGGGGAGTCTCCCACCTTTTGGCGAACACCAAACGTGTTTGGTTATTTTTTCTTTAAGCTATGGATTATTTTCTGGCCACTCTTCCGTAAAGCCCAACTTTAATAATAACAAATTAAAATCCATTTAAATTACAGGTTGTAATGTAACAAAATAGGAAAAACGCCAAGGGGGATGAATACTTTTGTAAGGCACTGTATTCGTTGAAAGATTGGTTTATGGTTGGTGATAAGTTGGTGTATGGTTGGTGATAAGTTGGTGTAAGGTTGGTGTATAGTTGGTGTATGGTTGGTGATAAGTTGGTGTATGGTTGGTGTATAGTTGGTGTATGGTTGGTGTAAGGTTGGTGTAAGGTTTTTATTGGTGTTCCTCAGGGCTCAGTCTCTCAGCATCAGTGCATACACAGTACGGTCACAGAGGGAGAAACAGCTGGCTGTATACTGTACGGAGGAAGACCTACGACAGGATTTACCAGTGATGCCGTTGTCTTACAACAGGTGGCTGTATACTGTACGGAGGAAGACCTACGACAGGATTTACCAGTGATGCCGTTGTCTTACAACAGGTGGCTGTGTACTGTACGGAGGAAGACCTACGACAGGATTGACCAGTGATGCCGTTGTCTTACAACAGGTGGCTGTATACTGTACGGAGGAAGACCTACGACAGGATTCACCAGTGATGCCGTTGTCTTACAACAGGTGGCGTCATACTGTACGGAGGAAGACCTACGACAGGATTTACCAGTGATGTCATTGTCTTACAACAGGTGGCTGTATACTGTACGGAGGAAGACCTACGACAGGATTTACCAGTGATGCCGTTGTCTTACAACAGGTGGCATCATACTGTACGGAGGAAGACCTACGACAGGATTTACCAGTGATGCCGTTGTCTTACAACAGCTGGCTGTGTACTGTACGGAGGAAGACCTACGACAGGATTTACCAGTGATGCCGTTGTCTTACAACAGGTGGCATCATACTGTACGGAGGAAGACCTACGACAGGATTTACCAGTGATGTCATTGTCTTACAACAGGTGGTGTCATACTGTACGGAGGAAGACCTACGACAGGATTTACCAGTGATGCCGTTGTCTTACAACAGGTGGTGTCATACTGTACGGAGGAAGACCTACGACAGGATTTACCAGTGATGTCGTTGTCTTACAACAGGTGGCTGTATACTGTACGGAGGAAGACCTACGACAGGATGTACCAGTGCACCGTGTGGTAACTAATGAATAAATACACAAGACATACATACTTTACATACGTGTACCTGAGCTCAGACCTATAGCACCTCTCTGACATCAGAGCACCAACAGGGGAGGGGGGGGGGGACTGACTCGCTGACACGCCAACCGCCCAACGGTCCTGACATCAGAGCACCAACAGAGGGGGGGGGACTGACTCGCTGACACGCCAACCGCCCAACGGTCCTGACATCAGAGCACCAACAGAGGGGGGGGGGGGGACTAACTCGCTGACACGCCAACCGCCCAACGGTCCTGACATCAGAGCACCAACAGAGGGGGGGGGGGGGGGGGGCTGACTCGCTGACACGCCAACCGCCCAACAGTCCGTCCCCATTATTCAAAACTCAGAGACACCACATCATTAAGGTTTTCAGAGTTTCATAGTGCAAGTGAAATGTCTTTATCGTCTCACGGAAAGAACGTCCTTAAATTCCCTTCAAGTTTAGTCCAGCTGCTCTCAGCTGCTGAACTTGGCGTGGACGATCATACGAGGCTTAGGTAGTGTTGGGGGTTGCTTAGGAACAGATCTGGGGGGGAAGGAAAGGGAGATAGATGTTAAAAGTGCATGTTAAGTATCACGTCCAGAAATTGAATGTGAATGGTTTGAAAACATAGTCTTGGCATGACTGGATAAATTGATTAATCTCAGAATGCTGAACAAAATCTTCCTTGGCCAGCCAGTAACAGTCTGTCAAGCGAGACTATAAGTTGATTGATCTAATGCTGGGTGTTGTCCAAAGTATCTGGGACGCACCTGTTGTGGTGTGGAACAGGTCTCAGCGGCCTGGGGACACCGGGGACAGGTACAGGGATGGGGACACCGACAGCAATGGGACTACGAATCAGATGACCACTCCTTCCGGGGGAGTTAGGGTTAGCAGGTAAAGGCTTCTGGGTATTCCTGCTCAGGGGGTAGGCAGTCAAAGGCTTCTGGGTATTCCTGCCCAGGGGGTCGGCAGGTAGAGGCTTCTGGGTATTCCTGCCCAGGGGGTCGGCAGGTAGAGGCTTCTGGGTATTCCTGCCCAGGGGGTCGGCAGGTAGAGGCTTCTGGGTATTCCTTCCCAGGGGGTCGGCAGGTAGAGGCTTCTGGGGTGGACTTGGAATCTCCAAATCCTATTAAAGACAGACACACCGACAATCAAGCAAAACAATCAATGAATGAAGCAATCAGTCTATCAAGCAAATCAACTCTTTATTGTCCCAATTGGAACATGCGTAGAGCAGTATTAAGTCCAAAATGAGCCATGATGATTAATTCAAAACTGAAAACGGATGGAATCAGTCGACTCAGATGATAACGTTGACCCACACACACCACCAGGGGGCGATCAAAGCCACTTAATTGTACCCCAGGTCTCATCTGAGCTCTGTCTGCCTGTATTACCGCATCAACACCATCCCTTGGTCACCATGGCAGCCCTCCCTCCCACCCTCCCCAGACAGACAGTATATATATGTGTGTCCAAAATGGCACCCTATTCCCGAAAGGGCCCTGGTCAAAAGTAGTGCACTATAAAGGGCCATTGAAGAATCAGCCAGCATGTGATGAAGATACGTCATGTGTTACTAATCTACTGTAGAAGGATGACATCTGATTAACTGTCTGGCTGTTACCTACTGTACAGATGTTCCACATTCACACACACACTCAGACAGACAGAAATAAAGAACACACACACACACACACACACACACACACACACACACACACACACACACACACACACACACACACACACACACACACACACACACACACACACACAGACAGACAGAATAAAGAACACACACACACACACACATCGTTTCTCTAAGAAGGAAAGAGTGTTTAGATACTCCATACCGTATAATACAGTATCATACAGTATCATATCATACAGTATCATACAGTACCATACAGTACCATACAGTATCATACAGTACCATACAGTATCACACAGTATCATACAGTACCATACAGTATCATATAGTACCATACCATACAGTATCATACAGTACCATATAGTACCATACAATACATTACCACACAGTATCATACAGTACCATACAGTATCACACAGTATCATACAGTACCATACAGTACCATACAGTATCATATAGTACCATACCATACAGTATCATACAGTACCATACAGTACCATACAGTACCATATAGTACCATACCATACAGTATCATACAGTACCATATAGTACCATACAATACATTACCATACAGTATCATACAGTACCACACAGTATCATACAGTACCATATAGTACCATACAGTACCATATAGTACCATACAGTACCATACAGTATCATACAGTACCACACAGTATCATACAGTACCATATAGTACCATACAGTACCATATAGTACCATACAGTACCATACAGTACCATACAGTACCATATAGTACCATACCATACAGTATCATACAGTACCATATAGTACCATACAATACATTACCATACAGTATCATACAGTACCACACAGTATCATACAGTACCATATAGTACCATACAGTACCATACAGTATCATACAGTACCATACAGTATCACACAGTATCATACAGTACCATACAGTACCATACAGTATCATATAGTACCATACCATACAGTATCATACAGTACCATACAGTACCATATAGTACCATACCATACAGTATCATACAGTACCATATAGTACCATACAATACATTACCATACAGTATCATACAGTACCACACAGTATCATACAGTACCATATAGTACCATACAGTACCATATAGTACCATACAGTACCATACAGTATCATACAGTACCACACAGTATCATACAGTACCATATAGTACCATACAGTACCATATAGTACCATACAGTACCATACAGTACCATACAGTACCATATAGTACCATACCATACAGTATCATACAGTACCATATAGTACCATACAATACATTACCATACAGTATCATACAGTACCACACAGTATCATACAGTACCATATAGTACCATACAGTACCATACAGTATCATACAGTACCACACAGTATCATACAGTACCATATAGTACCATACAGTACCATATAGTACCATACAGTACCATATAGTACCATACCATACAGTATCATACAGTATCATATAGTATCATACCATACAGTATCATACAGTACCATATAGTACCATATAGTACCATACAGTATCATACAGTACCATATAGTACCATACAATACATTACCATACAGTATCATACAGTACCACACAGTATCATACAGTACCATATAGTACCATACAGTACCATACAGTATCATACAGTACCATACAGTATCACACAGTATCATACAGTATCATACAGTACCATACAGTATCATATAGTACCATACCATACAGTATCATACAGTACCATACAGTACCATATAGTACCATACCATACAGTATCATACAGTACCATATAGTACCATACAATACATTACCATACAGTATCATACAGTACCACACAGTATCATACAGTACCATATAGTACCATACAGTACCATATAGTACCATACAGTACCATACAGTATCATACAGTACCACACAGTATCATACAGTACCATATAGTACCATACAGTACCATATAGTACCATACAGTACCATACAGTACCATACAGTACCATATAGTACCATACCATACAGTATCATACAGTACCATATAGTACCATACAATACATTACCATACAGTATCATACAGTACCACACAGTATCATACAGTACCACACAGTATCATACAGTACCATATAGTACCATACAGTACCATATAGTACCATACAGTACCATATAGTACCATACCATACAGTATCATACAGTATCATATAGTATCATACCATACAGTATCATACAGTACCATATAGTACCATATAGTACCATACAGTATCATACAGTACCATATAGTACTATATAGTACCATACAGTATCATACAGTACCATATAGTACTATATAGTACCATACAGTATCATAGAGTATCATATAGTACCATACCATACAGTACCACACAGTATCATACAGTATCATACAGTACCATATAGTACCATATAGTACCATACAGTATCATACAGTACCATATAGTACTATATAGTACCATACAGTATCATATAGTACCATACCATACAGTACCACACAGTATCATACAGTATCATACAGTACCATATAGTACCACACAGTATCATACAGTACCATACAGTACCATACAGTACCATATAGTACCATACCATACAGTATCATATAGTACCATACCATACAGTATCATATAGTACCATACCATACAGTACAGTACCATACCATACAGTACCATACAGTACCATACAGTATCATACAGTATCATATAGTACAATACAGTACCATACAGTATCATATAGTACCATACAGTACCATATAGTATCATACCATACAGTATCATACAGTACCATACAGTACCATACAGTATCATACAGTACCATATAGTATCATACCATACAGTACCATACAGTATCATACCATACAGTATCATACAGTACCATACAGTATCATACAGTACCATACAGTATCATACAGTACCATACAGTACCATACAGTATCATACCATACAGTACCATACAGTACCATACCATACAGTACCATACCATACAGTACCATACAGTACCATACCATACAGTACCATACCATACAGTATCATACCATACAGTATCATACAGTACCATACAGTATCATACAGTACCATACAGTATCATACAGTACCATACAGTACCATACAGTACCATACCATACAGTACCATACAGTACAGTACCATACCATACAGTACCATACCATACAGTATCATACAGTACCATACCATACAGTACCATACAGTACCATACAGTATCATACCATACAGTACCATACAGTACCATACCATACAGTACCATACAGTATCATACCATACAGTACCATACAGTACCATACCATACAGTACCATACAGTACCATACAGTACCATACAGTATCACACAGTATCATACAGTACCATACAGTATCACACAGTATCATACAGTACCATACAGTATCATACAGTACCATACAGTATCATACAGTACCATATAGTATCATACAGTATCATACAGTATCATACAGTACCATACCATACAGTACCATACCATACAGTACAACAAGCATGTCTATCCAGATACCATACAGTACCATACAGTACCATACAGTATCATACAGTACCATACCATACAGTACCATACAGTACCATACAGTATCATACAGTATCATACAGTACCATACAGTACCATACAGTATCATACCATACAGTACCATACAGTATCATACCATACAGTATCATACCATACAGTACCATACAGTACCATACAGTACCACACAGTACCATACCATACAGTACCATACAGTACCATACAGTATCATACCATACAGTACCATACAGTACCATACAGTATCATACAGTACCATACAGTACCATACAGTATCATACCATACAGTACCATACAGTATCATACCATACAGTACCATACCATACAGTACCATACAGTATCATACCATACAGTACCATACAGTACCATACAGTACCATACAGTATCATACAGTACCATACAGTACCATACAGTATCATACCATACAGTACCATACAGTACCATACCATACAGTACCATACAGTATCATACCATACAGTACCATACAGTACCATACAGTACCATACAGTATCATACCATACAGTATCATAGAGTAGCATACAGTACCATACAGTACCATACAGTACCATACAGTATCATACCATACAGTACCATACAGTATCATACCATACAGTATCATACCATACAGTACCATACAGTACCATACAGTACCATACAGTATCATACCATACAGTATCATAGAGTAGCATACAGTACCATACAGTATAATACCATACAGGACCATACAGTATAATACCATACAGTATCATACACTATCATATCATACAGTATCATACAGTATCATACAGTACCATACAGTACCATACAGTACCATACCATACAGTACCATACCATACAGTACCATACAGTACCATACAGTACCATACAGTATCATACCATACAGTATCATACAGTACCATACAGTACCATACAGTACCATACAGTACCATACCATACAGTACCATACAGTACCATACAGTATCATACCATACAGTACCATACAGTACCATACAGTATCATACCATACAGTACCATACAGTACCATACAGTACCATACAGTATCATACCATACAGTACCATACAGTACCATACAGTACCATACAGTATCATACAGTACCATACAGTACCATACCATACAGTACCATACAGTACCATACAGTACCATACCATACAGTACCATACCATACAGTACCATACAGTACCATACAGTATCATACCATACAGTATCATACCATACAGTACCATACCATACAGTACCATACAGTACCATACCATACAGTACAACAAGCATGTCTATCCAGATACCATACAGTACCATACAGTACCATACAGTACCATACAGTATCATACCATACAGTACCATACAGTATCATACAGTACCATACCATACAGTATCATACAGTACCATACCATACAGTACCATACAGTATCATACAGTACCATACAGTACCATATAGTACCATACCATACAGTACCATACCATACAGTACCATACAGTACCATACAGTACCATACCATACAGTACCATACCATACAGTACCATACAGTACCATACAGTATCATACAGTACCATACAGTACCATACCATACAGTACCATACAGTACCATACCATACAGTACCATACAGTACCATACAGTATCATACCATACAGTACCATACCATACAGTACCATACAGTACCATACCATACAGTACCATACAGTACCATACAGTATCATACCATACAGTACCATACCATACAGTACCATACAGTACCATACAGTACCATACCATACAGTACCATACCATACAGTACCATACAGTACCATACCATACAGTACCATACAGTACCATACAGTATCATACCATACAGTACCATACCATACAGTACCATACAGTACCATACAGTACCATACCATACAGTACCATACATACAGTACCATACAGTACCATACCATACAGTACCATACAGTACCATACAGTATCATACCATACAGTACCATACCATACAGTACCATACCATACATACAGTACCATACAGTACCATACAGTACATACCATACAGTACCATACCATACAGTACCATACAGTACCATACAGTACCATACCATACAGTACCATACAGTACCATACCATACAGTACCATACAGTACATACAGTACCATACCATACAGTACCATACAGTACCATACAGTACATACCATACAGTACCATACAGTACCATACAGTACCATACCATACAGTACCATACAGTACCATACAGTACCATACCATACAGTACCATACAGTACCATACATACAGTACCATACAGTACCATACAGTATCATACAGTACCATACAGTACCATACAGTATCATACCATACAGTACCATACCATACAGTACCATACAGTACCATACAGCATCATACCATACAGTATCATAGAGTAGCATACAGTACCATACAGTATAATACCATACAGTACCATACCATACAGTACCATACAGTACCATACAGTACCATACAGTACCATGCCATACAGTACCATACCATACAGTACCATACCATACAGTACCATACAGTACCATACAGTACCATACCATACAGTACCATACAGTACCATACAGTACCATACCATACAGTACCCATACAGTATCATACAGTACCATACCATACAGTACCATACCATACAGTATCATACAGTACCATACCATACAGTACCATACAGTATCATACAGTACCATACAGTATCATACAGTATCATACAGTACCATACCATACAGTACCATACAGTATCATACAGTACCATACCATACAGTACCATACCATACAGTATCATACAGTACCATACCATACAGTACCATACAGTATCATACAGTACCATACAGTATCATACAGTATCATACAGTACCATACCATACAGTACCATACAGTATCATACAGTACCATACAGTATCATACAGTATCATACAGTATCATACAGTACCATACCATACAGTATCATACAGTACCATACAGTACCATACAGTATCACACAGTATCATACAGTACCATACCATACAGTACCATACAGTATCATACAGTACCATATAGTACCATACAGTATCATACAGTACCATACAGTACCATACAGTATCACACAGTATCATACAGTACCATACCATACAGTACCATACAGTACCATACAGTACCATACAGTACCATACCATACAGTACCATACAGTACCATACAGTACCATACAGTATCATTCAGTACCATACAGTACCATATAGTACCATACAGTATCATATAGTACCATACAGTACCATACAGTACCATACAGTACCATACCATACAGTACCATATAGTATCATACAGTACCATACAGTATCATACAGTACCATACCATACAGTACCATACAGTATCATACAGTACCACACAGTATCATACAGTATCATACAGTACCATACAGTATCATACAGTACCACACAGTATCATACAGTACCATATAGTACCATACAGTACCATATAGTACCATACAGTATCACACAGTATCATACAGTACCATACCATACAGTACCATACAGTACCATACAGTATCATACAGTACCATACAGTACCGTACCATACAGTACCATACAGTTCCATATAGTACCATACAGTACCATATAGTACCATACAGTACCATACAGTATCATACAGTATCACACAGTATCATACAGTATCATACCATACAGTACCATACAGTACCGTACCATACAGTACCATATAGTACCATACAGTACCATATAGTACCATACAGTACCATATAGTATCATACAGTACCATACAGTATCATACAGTATCACACAGTACCATACAGTACCATACAGTACCATACAGTACCATACCATACAGTACCATACAGTATTATACAGTACCATACAGTACCATACAGTACCATACCATACAGTACCATACAGTACCATACAGTATCATACAGTATCATACAGTACCATACAGTATTATACAGTACCATACAGTACCATACAGTACCATACCATACAGTACCACACAGTACCATACAGTACCATACAGTATCATACAGTACCACACAGTACCATACAGTATCACACAGTACCATACAGTATCATACAGTACCATACAGTACCATACAGTACCATACCA
>NW_022262579.1:351104-386104 GCF_002021735.2 Oncorhynchus kisutch | reverse complement strand
CAGTAGGGTCCTGTTCTTCAATAAGCCCTGTGGAAGGAGAACAGGCCATCACACTGACTGTGGAGCAGTAGGGTCCTGTTCTTCAATAAGCCCTGTGGAAGGAGACCAGGCCATCACACTGACTGTGGAGCAGTAGGGTCCTGTTCTTCAATAAGCCCTGTGAAAGGAGACCAGGCCATCACACTCCCTCACTTAGACCATCCTCCACTCCCTCACCTAGACCATCCTCCACTCCCTCACAAAGACCATCATCCACTCCCTCACTTAGACCATCCTCCACTCCCTCACCTAGACCATCCTCCACTCCCTCACTTAGACCATCCTCCACTCCCTCACCAAGACCTTCCTCCACTCCCTCACCTAGACCATCCTCCACTCCCTCACCTAGACCATCCTCCACTCCCTCACCTAGACCATCCTCCACTCCCTCACCTAGACCATCCTCCACTCCCTCACAAAGACCTTCCTCCACTCCCTCACCTAGACCATCCTCCACTCCCTCACCTAGACCTTCCTCCACTCCCTCACCTAGACAATCCTCCACTCCCTCACCTAGACCATCCTCCACTCCCTCACAAAGACCTTCCTCCAGTCACTTAGAGTTCATTCTCTAGATTCCCTGGTTATGATTAGTTCCCTGGATTCCCTGGGTTAGCATTAGTTCCCTGGATTCCCTGGGTTAGGATTAGTTCCCTGGATTCCCTGGGTTAGGATTAGTTCCCTGGATTCCCTGGGTAAGGGTTAGTTCCCTGGATTCCCTGGGTCCTCATTCAGGTACAATATCAAAGAGAGTCAGACCATCCTCGCTCAATGACCCCCCCCCCCCCCCGCCCCCCCCCCACACACACACACTGCCTCACCAAGACCATCCTGCAGGAGTTATGTTGCTGTGGCACACTGCGAAACGATGCCCCTCTGGGCGGAGCCTGGGTGTGGCTGTGGGCATGTCCTTGTCCAGGGGGAGGCAGCGCTCGGTGAGGAGGGGGAGCAGGTGGTCTGGGCTGTCCTGGTCCGTGGGGAGGCAGGGCTCGGTGAGGAGGGGGAGTAGGTGGTCTGGGCTGTCCTGGTCCAGGGGCGGACATAGGGGACAGGGACAGGGACAGGGGGACGGGGTGACTGAGGTGAACAGGAGAGCACTGGGGTAGTCGTCGCTGGCTGTGGGATGGGTAGGGCTGTCCAGGGGCGGACGTAGGGGACAGGGACAGGGGGACGGGGTGACTGAGGTGAACAGGAGAGCACTGGGGTAGTCGTCGCTGGCTGTGGGAGGGGTAGGGCTGTCCAGGGGAGTGTTGGTTTTGGGGAGGAGGCTGTGGAGAGACGGGATGCAGAATCACAGACACATCAATCAGAAACAGGGTCATATTCATTAGTACACACTGTATCAAAATGTGTTTCAATGGAAATTGAAAATGAGCGTTTCTTATTGGATAAGTTCAGGTAGTCCCTCCCTGTTTCAGTGTGTTTTCTTCCATTTGGTGCCTAATGAACAGAACCCAGAACAGAACCAGACCAGAGCAGAACCTCCTGGAAGTCTGTTTCATATCATCAGCTGTCATGTCAAATCTCCATCCTTCTACCTCCCCTCTCCACTCCTCCTCCTCTCCTTCATCTCGTCTCCACTCCTCCCCCTCGCCTTCATCTCCTTCTCCACTCCTTCCCCTCTCCTTCACCTCCTCTCCACTCCTCCCCCTCTCCTTCACCACCTCCACTCCCCTCTCCACTCCTCCTCCTCTCCTTCATCTCATCTCGACTCCTCCCCCTCTCCTTCACCTCCTCTCCACTCCTCTCCCTCTCCTACATCTCCTCTCCACTTCTCCAACTCTCCTTCATCTCCTCTCCACTCCTCCCCCTCTCCTTCATCTCCTCTCCACTCCTCCCCCTCTCCTTCATCTCCTCTCCACTCCTCCCCCCTCTCCTTCATGTCCTCTCCACTCCTCCCCCTCTCCTTCATCTCCTCTCCACTCCTCCCCCTCTCCTTCATCTCCTCTCCACTCCTCCCCCTCTCCTTCATCTCCTCTCCACTCCTCCCCCTCTCCTTAATCTCCTCTCCACTCCTCCCCCTCTCCTTCACCTCCTCCCCCTCTCCTACATCTCCTCTCTACTCCTCCCCCTCCTTCATCTCCTCTCCTCTCCACTCCTCCCCCTCTCCGTCACCTCCTCCCCCTTCTCCTTCATCTCCTCTCCACTCCTCCCCCTCTCCTTCACCTCCTCCCCCTCTCCTTCATCTCCTCTCCACTCCTCCCCCTCTCCTTCATCTCCTCTCCACTTCTACCCCTCTCCCTCATCTCCTCTCCACTCCTCCCCCTCTCCTTCATGTCCTCTCCACTCCTCCCCCTCTCCTACATCTCCTCTCCACTCCTCCCCCTTTCCTTCATCTCCTCTCCACTCCTCCCCCTCTCCTTCATCTCCTCTCCTCTCCTCCCTCTCTTCTCCATTCCTATCCTATCCTCACACTGTTATAAATCACAACATTTCCTCTAGTCCATTAAGCATTCCCTGGGTTAGGATTAGTTCCCTGGATTCCCTGGGTTAGGATTAGTTCCCTGGATTCCCTGGGTTAGGATTCGTTTCCTAGATTCCCTGGGTTAGGGTTAGTTCCCTGGATTCCCTGGGTTAGGATTAGTTCCCTGGATTCCCTGGGTCCTCATTCAGGAACAATATCAAAGAGAGAGAGAGAGAGAGACAGGGGAGGGGGGGGTCACAGTCACAAACACCCCTCTCCCTCATAACACTGAACAGCTCCTGACCTGGCCTGAACCCTGCTCACATCAAACAGACCTCTCATCCTCTTACCTCCTCTGAGTCCAAAATGGCACCCTATTCCCTACACTACAGGACTGGACACTAAAACCAGACACTACAGGACCAGACACTACAGGACGGGTCACTAAAACCAGACACTACAGGACCAGACACTACAGGACCAGACACTACAGGACCAGACACTACAGGACCAGACACTACAGGACCAGACACTAGAGAACGGGTCACTAAAACCAGACACTACAGGACCAGACACTACAGGACCAGACACTAGAGAACGGGTCACTAAAACCAGACACTACAGGACCAGACACTACAGGACCAGACACTACAGGACGGGTCACTACAGGACCAGACACTACAGGACCAGACAATAGAGAACGGGTCACTAAAACCAGACACTACAGGACCAGACACTACAGGACCAGACACTACAGGACCAGACACTAGAGAACGGGTCACTAAAACCAAAACCAGACACTACAGGACCAGACACTACAGGACCAGACACTACAGGACCAGACACTACAGGACCAGACACTACAGGACCAGACACTACAGGACCAGACACTACAGGACCAGACACTAGAGAACGGGTCACTAAAACCAGACACTACAGGACCAGACACTACAGGACCAGACACTACAGGACCAGACACTACAGGACCAGACACTACAGGACCAGACACTACAGGACCAGACACTACAGGACCAGACACTACAGGACCAGATACTACAGGACCAGACACTAGAGAACGTGTCACTAAAACCAGACACTACAGGACCAGACACTACAGGACCAGACACTACAGGACCAGACACTACAGGACCAGACACTATAGGACCAGACACTATAGAACGGGTCACTAAAACCAGACACTACAGGCCAGAAGGTCATATGTCCCAAAATGTAACACACGTCAACTTTTTCCTTTTATCCTGCCTGAGTTCCTTCGCCTGAGTTCCTTCGCCTGAGTTCCTTCACCTCAATACATCAGTTCTGTTTCAGTTGAAATCACTCAATCACTCAATCACATCCTGCCATGTCAACAACAAAAATGTATTTGAGTTATTTGAACTTACAGGGAACTGATCGATTCAATCTGAATCTGAACTGAAGCTTTGTAATTCACCTGAATATAACACTCTGTTGTTGTTAACGTATCAGCCTGAATATAACACTCTGTTGTTGTTAACGTATCAGCCTGAATATAACACTCTGTTGTTGTTAACGTATCAGCCTGAATATAACACTCTGTTGTTGTTAACGTATCAGCCTGAATATAACACTCTGTTGTTGTTAACGTATCAGTCTGTCACCTGAATATAACACTCTGTTGTTGTTAACGTATCAGCCTGAATATAACACTCTGTTGTTGTTAACGTATCAGCCTGAATATAACACTCTGTTGTTGTCAACGTATCAGTCTGTCACCTGAATATAACACTCTGTTGTTGTTAACGTATCAGCCTGAATATAACACTCTGTTGTTGTCAACGTATCAGCCTGTCACCTGAATATAACACTCTGTTGTTGTTAACGTATCAGCCTGAATATAACACTCTGTTGTTGTTAACGTATCAGCCTGAATATAACACTCTGTTGTTGTTAACGTATCAGCCTGAATATAACACTCTGTTGTTGTTAACGTATCAGCCTGTCACCTGAATATAACACTCTGTTGTTGTTAACGTATCAGCCTGAATATAACACTCTGTTGTTGTTAACGTATCAGCCTGTCACCTGAATATAACACTCTGTTGTTGTTAACGTATCAGCCTGAATATAACACTCTGTTGTTGTTAACGTATCAGCCTGAATATAACACTCTGTTGTTGTTAACGTATCAGCCTGAATATAACACTCTGTTGTTGTTAACGTATCAGCCTGAATATAACACTCTGTTGTTGTTAACGTATCAGCCTGTCACCTGAATATAACACTCTGTTGTTGTTAACGTATCAGCCTGAATATAACACTCTGTTGTTGTTAACGCCTGTCACCTGAATATAACACTCTGTTGTTGTTAACGTATCAGCCTGAATATAACACTCTGTTGTTGTTAACGTATCAGCCTGAATATAACACTCTGTTGTTGTTAACGTATCAGCCTGAATATAACACTCTGTTGTTGTTAACGTATCAGCCTGAATATAACACTCTGTTGTTGTTAACGTATCAGCCTGAATATAACACTCTGTTGTTGTTAACGTATCAGTCTGTCACCTGAATATAACACTCTGTTGTTGTTAACGTATCAGCCTGAATATAACACTCTGTTGTTGTTAACGTATCAGCCTGAATATAACACTCTGTTGTTGTTAACGTATCAGCCTGAATATAACACTCTGTTGTTGTTAACGTATCAGCCTGAATATAACACTCTGTTGTTGTTAACGTATCAGCCTGAATATAACACTCTGTTGTTGTTAACGTATCAGCCTGAATATAACACTCTGTTGTTGTTAACGTATCAGTCTGTCACCTGAATATAACACTCTGTTGTTGTTAACGTATCAGCCTGAATATAACACTCTGTTGTTGTTAACGTATCAGTCTGTCACCTGAATATAACACTCTGTTGTTGTTAACGTATCAGCCTGAATATAACACTCTGTTGTTGTTAACGTATCAGCCTGAATATAACACTCTATTGTTGTTAACGTATCAGCCTGAATATAACACTCTGTTGTTGTTAACGTATCAGCCTGAATATAACACTCTGTTGTTGTTAACGTATCAGCTTGAATATAACACTCTGTTGTTGTCAACGTATCAGCCTGTCACCTGAATATAACACTCTGTTGTTGTTAACGTATCAGCCTGAATATAACACTCTGTTGTTGTTAACGTATCAGCCTGTCACCTGAATATAACACTCTGTTGTTGTCAACGTATCAGCCTGCGGCTTTGAAAACCCAACAACAATTGACTAGATATCAATATTCCCGGTGTGTGTCACGGAAAAATAAATCAATTTATTCTTCTAACAAGCATCTTTCACTGCGCGACCAGAGCGGGGTTTCTCTCAGCAGAGGTCCATTATGCCATTATGTACACCACCTCCGCTGGGCGCCCAACATTTAATTGGATTTGAATTAGCTGCCGTTTGTGTGAAAATAACATATCACACAGGGAGATAGAGGGAGGGAGAGAATAGGATGGAGAGAAGGATGGAGAAAGAGAGAGAGCGAGAGTGAGAGATGGGGGAGAGAAGGATGGAGAAAGAGAGAGCGAGAGGGAGAGATGGGGGAGAGAGAGAGAGAGAGAGAGAGAGAGAGAGATGGGGGAGAGAGAGAGAGAGAGAGAGAGAGAGATGGGGGAATGATGGAGAGAGAGAGAGAGAGAGAGAGAGAGAGATGGGGAGGAGAGAAGGATGGAGAGAGAGAGAGAGAGAGAGATGGGGGGAGAGAATGATGGAGAGAGAGAGAGAGTGAGCGAGAGAGAGAGAGATGGGTGGGATTAGCTGTTGTTGTGTTCGAGGAAGCCAGTGGGGGGAGAGATTGAAAGAGGAGTGTCGTGTCTTTGGTTATGCCGGATTAAGTGATATGACATGCTATTCTATAAAATCCTTTCTCCGTAATTAATATTACCTGATTGAGCTAATCATGTAAATGTAATTAACTAGAGAGTCGAGGGACCACAAAATAATATTTATATAGCTGTTATCTTCCGAATAAGCTCTTAAAAGACCTAGTAATATTTTACATCAATAGCAGTCAATTTTCATCGTCACCTTAATTCAGTCTCATCTGAAAGTTGTACATTCTTAGTTATCTTCACGAACCCTGGCTAACAAGTTGAAGTTTTAATTATTTATTTACTAAATACCTAACTAATCACACAGAATTACATATTTCAAAGAATGAATCATACCTTGATTACAAATGACGTCATAAAGGAAAACGTCCCTAGCGGGCGGAACAGATATGACAGCTGGTTACACAAAAGAAAGGGGGCTGGGTTTGAGTGAAAGAGCGGGAAGAATGAGGAACAAAGGGAGAAACTGTGCTATTGTAAATACAGTATCTTATGCATTCTAAATTACCGCCACTTTGGAAATGGAAAATGCGATGAATATTTACTCTGAGCTGCGCTTCGGTAGGTTGGTCGTAGATGGAAGGCCGTGTTGCCAAACCGAGTCCTTTGTCCTTTGAAGAATGTCTCTGGTGGTCAATTGGATACGTTGTAGTAACGTCGTTGTGTGATAGACAGGTTACTCTGTCTGTTCTTTCCTAGCCTGCTTTTGCAGCTGCTGTTGCTAACGGCTAAGAGGTATCACTTCTATAGTGAATAAGAGTTCAAAGTTCATACCATTCGCAACCAAAGCTCACGCTGAGGTTGGCTTAGTTCTGTAGTTGACATGTTAGTCCTTTTAACAGAGGCTGCAGACCTCACGTACTCGGAACAGGAGGTTATATTGTCGTAAAGGTATAGGTATAGGAATGGTATAGGATGTAAGGTATAGGAAGGGAGAGGAGGGCGTGTTTGAAAAGTTTTATAACCCATGTCCCTTCACAAGGGCGGGCCACTGATTGAGCAGAGCCCTAATCTCTCATTTGGAAGCTAAAATTACATCTCTTCACCAATAATTTTATATTCAAACATTTAAATTGAACAACAATTTCATGTGAATCCGATAACTACAATGTGCAGACTTTCCACTGTAGAGTTTAAGTCATCTTGTCATTGATGAGAATGTCTCAGATGACAACTGAACTGACATCAGATTCATTAAGTACCACTGCATATGTTCAATTGGTCGGATTACCAGAATATGGTTAATTTCCTCCCACCTTCTGATGTTCCCAGAATCTCTATGGTAACCAAGGGGTTTTCAAATTTCACATCAGTAGGGTAGAGAGAGGAAAAAGGGGGGAAGAGGTATTTATGACTGTCATAAACCTACCCCCAGGCCAACATCATGACAGTATGGTATTGTATGGTACTGTAGGTATTTATGACTGTCATAAACCTACTCCCAGGTCAACGTCATGACAGTATGGTACTGTATGGTACTGTATGGTACTGTAGGTATTTATGACTGTCATAAACCTACCCCCAGGCCAACGTCATGACAGTATGGTACTGCATGGTATTGTAGGTATTTATGACTGTCATAAACCTACCCCCAGGCCAACATCATGACAGTATGGTATTGTATGGTACTGTATGGTACTGTAGGTATTTATGACTGTCATAAACCTACCCCCAGGCCAACGTCATGACAGGAGGTAGAAGAGAAATGAACCTTGGAGATGCTGCTGCTGTGTTTCTGTCTCTGTGGCGGTGTCTGGGCTTGAGGCTGGCCACGTGGGGAATCTCTATGGCTTGGACCGGAGGATCTGTTAGGCCCCACCGACCTGTGACACAACAACAGATTTACACTTTAAAAAATGGGCCTTTTATAAATATGAAATACACAAGATCAATCCCCAGATGTGAATTTGTTTAAATATCTTCAACTCAATGGGTTGACCGTGCTACTTTAGGAGACGACTGGCTAGGGGTTGACCGTGGTACTTTAGAAGACGACTGGCTAGGGGTTGACCGTGGTACTTTAGGAGACGACTGGCTAGGGGTTGACCGTGGTACTTTAGGAGACGACTGGCTAGGGGTTGACCGTGGTACTTTAGAAGAGGACTGGCTAGGGGTTGACCGTGGTACTTTAGGAGACGACTGGCTAGGGGTTGACCGTGGTACTTTAGAAGACGACTGGCTAGGGGTTGATCATTGTACTTTAGGAGACGACTGGCTAGGGGTTGACCGTGGTACTTTAGGAGACGACTGGCTAGGGGTTGACCGTGGTACTTTAGGAGACGACTGGCTAGGGGTTGACCGTGGTACTTTAGGAGACGACTGGCTAGGGGTTGACCGTGGTACTTTAGAAGAGGACTGGCTAGGGGTTGACCGTGGTACTTTAGGAGACGACTGGCTAGGGGTTGACCGTGGTACTTTAGGAGACGACTGGCTAGGGGTTGACCGTGGTACTTTAGGAGACGACTGGCTAGGGGTTGACCGTGGTACTTTAGGAGACGACTGGCTAGGGGTTGACCGTGGTACTTTAGGAGACGACTGGCTAGGGGTTGACCGTGGTACTTTAGGAGACGACTGGCTAGGGGTTGACCGTGGTACTTTAGGAGACGACTGGCTAGGGGTTGACCGTGGTACTTTAGGAGACGACTGGCTAGGGGTTGACCGTGCTACTTTAGGAGACGACTGGCTAGGGGTTGACCGTGGTACTTTAGAAGAGGACTGGCTAGGGGTTGACCATGGTACTTTAGGAGACGACTGGCTAGGGGTTGACCGTGGTACTTTAGAAGACGACTGGCTAGGGGTTGATCGTTGTACTTTTTGAGACGACTGGCTAGGGGTTGACCGTGGTACTTTAGGAGACGACTGGCTAGGGGTTGACCGTGGTACTTTAGGAGACGACTAGCTAGGGGTTGACCGTGGTACTTTAGGAGACGACTGGCTAGGGGTTGACCGTAGTACTTTAGGAGACGACTGGCTAGGGGTTGACCGTGGTACTTTAGGAGACGACTGGCTAGGGGTTGACCGTGGTACTTTAGGAGACGACTGGCTAGGGGTTGACCATGGTACTTTAGGAGACGACTGGCTAGGGGTTGACCGTGGTACTTTAGGAGACGACTGGCTAGGGTTGACCGTAGTACTTTAGGAGACGACTGGCTAGGGGTTGACTGTGGTACTTTAGGAGACGACTGGCTAGGGGTTGACGGTGGTACTTTAGGAGACGACTGGCTAGGGGTTGACCGTAGTACTTTAGGAGACGACTGGCTAGGGGTTGACCGTGGTACTTTAGAAGACGACTGGCTAGGGGTTGATCGTTGTACTTTAGGAGACGACTGGCTAGGGGTTGACCGTGGTACTTTAGAAGACGACTGGCTAGGGGTTGATCGTTGTACTTTAGGAGACGACTGGCTAGGGGTTGACCGTGGTACTTTAGGAGACGACTGGCTAGGGGTTGACCGTGGTACTTTAGGAGACGACTGGCTAGGGGTTGACCATGGTACTTTAGGAGACGACTGGCTAGGGGTTGACCATGGTACTTTAGGAGACGACTGGCTAGGGGTTGACCGTGGTACTTTAGGAGACGACTGGCTAGGGGTTGACCGTGGTACTTTAGGAGACGACTGGCTAGGGGTTGACCGTGGTACTTTAGGAGACGACTGGCTAGGGGTTGACCGTGGTACTTTAGGAGACGACTGGCTAGGGGTTGACCGTGGTACTTTAGGAGACGACTGGCTAGGGGTTGACCGTGGTACTTTAGGAGACGACTGGCTAGGGGTTGACCATGGTACTTTAGGAGACGACTGGCTAGGGGTTGACCGTGGTACTTTAGAAGAGGACTGGCTAGGGGTTGACCGTGGTACTTTAGGAGACGACTGGCTAGGGGTTGACCGTGGTACTTTAGGAGACGACTGGCTAGGGGTTGACCATGGTACTTTAGGAGACGACTGGCTAGGGGTTGACCGTGGTACTTTAGGAGACGACTGGCTAGGGGTTGACCGTGGTACTTTAGGAGACGACTGGCTAGGGGTTGACCATGGTACTTTAGGAGACGACTGGCTAGGGGTTGACCATGGTACTTTAGGAGACGACTGGCTAGGGGTTGACCGTGGTACTTTAGGAGACGACTGGCTAGGGGTTGACCATGGTACTTTAGGAGACGACTGGCTAGGGGTTGACCATGGTACTTTAGGAGACGACTGGCTAGGGGTTGACCATGGTACTTTAGGAGACGACTGGCTAGGGGTTGACCATGGTACTTTAGGAGACGACTGGCTAGGGGTTGACCATGGTACTTTAGGAGACGACTGGCTAGGGGTTGACCATGGTACTTTAGGAGACGACTGGCTAGGGGTTGACCGTAGTACTTTAGGAGACGACTGGCTAGGGGTTGACCGTGGTACTTTAGGAGACGACTGGCTAGGGGTTGACCATGGTACTTTAGGAGACGACTGGCTAGGGGTTGACCGTGGTACTTTAGGAGACGACTGGCTAGGGGTTGACCGTAGTACTTTAGGAGACGACTGGCTAGGGGTTGACCATGGTACTTTAGGAGACGACTGGCTAGGGGTTGACCATGGTACTTTAGGAGACGACTGGCTAGGGGTTGACCATGGTACTTTAGGAGACGACTGGCTAGGGGTTGACCGTGGTACTTTAGGAGACGACTGGCTAGGGGTTGACCGTGGTACTTTAGGAGACGACTGGCTAGGGGTTGACCGTAGTACTTTAGGAGACGACTGGCTAGGGGTTGACCATGGTACTTTAGGAGACGACTGGCTAGGGGTTGACCATGGTACTTTAGGAGACGACTGGCTAGGGGTTGACCATGGTACTTTAGGAGACGACTGGCTAGGGGTTGACCGTGGTACTTTAGGAGACGACTGGCTAGGGGTTGACCGTGGTACTTTAGGAGACGACTGGCTAGGGGTTGACCATGGTACTTTAGGAGACGACTGGCTAGGGGTTGACCATGGTACTTTAGGAGACGACTGGCTAGGGGTTGACCGTGGTACTTTAGGAGACGACTGGCTAGGGGTTGACCGTGGTACTTTAGGAGACGACTGGCTAGGGGTTGACCATGGTACTTTAGGAGACGACTGGCTAGGGGTTGACCATGGTACTTTAGGAGACGACTGGCTAGGGGTTGACCATGGTACTTTAGGAGACGACTGGCTAGGGGTTGACCATGGTACTTTAGGAGACGACTGGCTAGGGGTTGACCATGGTACTTTAGGAGACGACTGGCTAGGGGTTGACCATGGTACTTTAGGAGACGACTGGCTAGGGGTTGACCGTAGTACTTTAGGAGACGACTGGCTAGGGGTTGACCGTGGTACTTTAGGAGACGACTGGCTAGGGGTTGACCGTGCTACTTTAGGAGACGACTGGCTAGGGGTTGACCGTGGTACTTTAGAAGAGGACTGGCTAGGGGTTGACCATGGTACTTTAGGAGACGACTGGCTAGGGGTTGACCGTGGTACTTTAGAAGACGACTGGCTAGGGGTTGATCGTTGTACTTTTTGAGACGACTGGCTAGGGGTTGACCGTGGTACTTTAGGAGACGACTGGCTAGGGGTTGACCGTGGTACTTTAGGAGACGACTGGCTAGGGGTTGACCGTGGTACTTTAGGAGACGACTGGCTAGGGGTTGACCGTGGTACTTTAGGAGACGACTGGCTAGGGGTTGACCGTAGTACTTTAGGAGACGACTGGCTAGGGGTTGACCGTGGTACTTTAGGAGACGACTGGCTAGGGGTTGACCATGGTACTTTAGGAGACGACTGGCTAGGGGTTGACCGTGGTACTTTAGGAGACGACTGGCTAGGGGTTGACCGTAGTACTTTAGGAGACGACTGGCTAGGGGTTGACCATGGTACTTTAGGAGACGACTGGCTAGGGGTTGACCTTGGTACTTTAGGAGACGACTGGCTAGGGGTTGACCGTGGTACTTTAGGAGACGACTGGCTAGGGGTTGACCGTGGTACTTTAGGAGACGACTGGCTAGGGGTTGACCGTGGTACTTTAGGAGACGACTGGCTAGGGGTTGACCATGGTACTTTAGGAGACGACTGGCTAGGGGTTGACCATGGTACTTTAGGAGACGACTGGCTAGGGGTTGACCGTGGTACTTTAGGAGACGACTGGCTAGGGGTTGACCATGGTACTTTAGGAGACGACTGGCTAGGGGTTGACCGTGGTACTTTAGGAGACGACTGGCTAGGGGTTGACCATGGTACTTTAGGAGACGACTGGCTAGGGGTTGACCATGGTACTTTAGGAGACGACTGGCTAGGGGTTGACCATGGTACTTTAGGAGACGACTGGCTAGGGGTTGACCATGGTACTTTAGGAGACGACTGGCTAGGGGTTGACCATGGTACTTTAGGAGACGACTGGCTAGGGGTTGACCGTAGTACTTTAGGAGACGACTGGCTAGGGGTTGACCGTGGTACTTTAGGAGACGACTGGCTAGGGGTTGACCGTGGTACTTTAGGAGACGACTGGCTAGGGGTTGACCGTGGTACTTTAGGAGACGACTGGCTAGGGGTTGACCGTGCTACTTTAGGAGACGACTGGCTAGGGGTTGACCGTGGTACTTTAGAAGAGGACTGGCTAGGGGTTGACCATGGTACTTTAGGAGACGACTGGCTAGGGGTTGACCGTGGTACTTTAGAAGACGACTGGCTAGGGGTTGATCGTTGTACTTTTTGAGACGACTGGCTAGGGGTTGACCGTGGTACTTTAGGAGACGACTGGCTAGGGGTTGACCGTGGTACTTTAGGAGACGACTGGCTAGGGGTTGACCGTGGTACTTTAGAAGACGACTGGCTAGGGGTTGACCGTGGTACTTTAGGAGACGACTGGCTAGGGGTTGACCGTAGTACTTTAGGAGACGACTGGCTAGGGGTTGACCGTGGTACTTTAGGAGACGACTGGCTAGGGGTTGACCGTAGTACTTTAGGAGACGACTGGCTAGGGGTTGACCGTGGTACTTTAGGAGACGACTGGCTAGGGGTTGACCGTGGTACTTTAGGAGACGACTGGCTAGGGTTGACCGTGGTACTTTAGGAGACGACTGGCTAGGGTTGACCGTGGTACTTTAGGAGACGACTGGCTAGGGGTTGACCATGGTACTTTAGGAGACGACTGGCTAGTGGTTGACCGTGGTACTTTAGAAGAGGACTGGCTAGGGGTTGACCGTGGTACTTTAGGAGACGACTGGCTAGGGGTTGACCGTGGTACTTTAGGAGACGACTGGCTAGGGGTTGACCATGGTACTTTAGGAGACGACTGGCTAGGGGTTGACCGTGGTACTTTAGGAGACGACTGGCTAGGGGTTGACCGTGGTACTTTAGGAGACGACTGGCTAGGGGTTGACCATGGTACTTTAGGAGACGACTGGCTAGGGGTGACCATGGTACTTTAGGAGACGACTGGCTAGGGGTTGACCGTGGTACTTTAGGAGACGACTGGCTAGGGGTTGACCATGGTACTTTAGGAGACGACTGGCTAGGGGTTGACCGTGGTACTTTAGGAGACGACTGGCTAGGGGTTGACCATGGTACTTTAGGAGACGACTGGCTAGGGGTTGACCATGGTACTTTAGGAGACGACTGGCTAGGGGTTGACCATGGTACTTTAGGAGACGACTGGCTAGGGGTTGACCATGGTACTTTAGGAGACGACTGGCTAGGGGTTGACCGTAGTACTTTAGGAGACGACTGGCTAGGGGTTGACCGTGGTACTTTAGGAGACGACTGGCTAGGGGTTGACCATGGTACTTTAGGAGACGACTGGCTAGGGGGTTGACCGTGGTACTTTAGGAGACGACTGGCTAGGGGTTGACCGTAGGTACTTTAGGAGACGACTGGCTAGGGGTTGACCATGGTACTTTAGGAGACGACTGGCTAGGGGTTGACCATGGTACTTTAGGAGACGACTGGGCTAGGGGTTGACCATGGTACTTTAGGAGACGACTGGCTAGGGGTTGACCGTGGTACTTTAGGAGACGACTG
Organism: Oncorhynchus kisutch; assembly: GCF_002021735.2. Classification (NCBI taxonomy): domain Eukaryota; kingdom Metazoa; phylum Chordata; class Actinopteri; order Salmoniformes; family Salmonidae; genus Oncorhynchus; species Oncorhynchus kisutch. The sequence goes on along the minus strand of NW_022262579.1, from coordinate 371,791 downwards.
GCTAGGGGTTGACCGTGGTACTTTAGGAGACGACTGCTAGGGGTTGACCATGGTACTTTAGGAGACGACTGGCTAGGGGTTGACCGTGGTACTTTAGGAGACGACCTGGCTAGGGGTTGACCGTGGTACTTTAGGAGACGACTGGCTAGGGGTTGACCATGGTACTTTTAGGAGACGACTGGCTAGGGGTTGACCATGGTACTTTAGGAGACGACTGGCTAGGGGTTGACCATGGTACTTTAGGAGACGACTGGCTAGGGGTTGACCATGGTACTTTAGGAGACGACTGGCTAGGGGTTGACCATGGTACTTTAGGAGACGACTGGCTAGGGGTTGACCATGGTACTTTAGGAGACGACTGGCTAGGGGTTGACCATGGTACTTTAGGAGACGACTGGCTAGGGGTTGACCGTAGGTACTTAGGAGACGACTGGCTAGGGGTTGACCGTGGTACTTTAGGAGACGACTGGCTAGGGGTTGACCGTAGTACTTTAGGAGACGACTGGCTAGGGGTTGACCGTGGTACTTTAGGAGACGACTGGCTAGGGTTGACCGTGGTACTTTAGGAGACGACTGGCTAGGGGTTGACCGTGGTACTTTAAGGAGACGACTGGCTAGGGGTTGACCTGCTACTTAGGAGACGACTGGCTAGGGGTTGACCGTGGTACTTTAGAAGAGGACTGGCTAGGGGTTGACCATGGTACTTTAGGAGACGACTGGCTAGGGGTTGACCGTGGTACTTTAGAGACGACTGGCTAGGGTGACGTTGTACTTTTTAGGACGACTGGCTAGGGGTTGACCGTGTCTTTAGAGACGACTGGCTAGGGTTGACCGTGGTACTTTAGGAGACGACTGGCTAGGGTTGACCGTCGGTACTTTAGGAGACGACTGGCTAGGGGTTGACCGTGGTACTTTAGGAGACGACTGGCTAGGGTTGACCGTGGTACTTTAGGAGACGACTGGGCTAGGGTTGACCGTGGTACTTTAGGAGACCTGGGGTTGACCGTGGTACTTAGACGACTGCTAGGGGTTGACCATGGTACTTTAGGAGACGACTGGCTAGGGGTTGACCGTGGTACTTTAGGGAGACGACTGGCTAGGGTTGACCGTAGTACTTTAGGAGACGACTGGCTAGGGGTTGACCATGGTACTTTAGGAGACGACTGGCTAGGGGTTGACCATGGTACTTTAGGAGACGACTGGCTAGGGGGTTGACCATGGTACTTTAGGAGACGACTGGCTAGGGTTGACCGTGGTACTTTAGGAGACGACTGGCTAGGGGTTGACCGTGGTACTTTAGGAGACGACTGGCTAGGGATTGACCATGGTACTTTAGGAGACGACTGGCTAGGGGTTGACCATGGTACTTTAGGAGACGACTGGCTAGGGGTTGACCGTGGTACTTTAGGAGACGACTGGCTAGGGGTTGACCATGGTACTTTAGGAGACGACTGGCTAGGGGTTGACCGTGGTACTTTAGGAGACGACTGGCTAGGGGTTGACCATGGTACTTTAGGAGACGACTGGCTAGGGGTTGACCATGGTACTTTAGGAGACGACTGGCTAGGGGTTGACCATGGTACTTTAGGAGACGACTGGCTAGGGGTTGACCATGGTACTTTAGGAGACGACTGGCTAGGGGTTGACCATGGTACTTTAGGAGACGACTGGCTAGGGGTTGACCGTAGTACTTTAGGAGACGACTGGCTAGGGGTTGACCGTGGTACTTTAGGAGACGACTGGCTAGGGGTTGACCGTGGTACTTTAGGAGACGACTGGCTAGGGGTTGACCGTGGTACTTTAGGAGACGACTGGCTAGGGGTTGACCGTGCTACTTTAGGAGACGACTGGCTAGGGGTTGACCGTGGTACTTTAGAAGAGGACTGGCTAGGGGTTGACCATGGTACTTTAGGAGACGACTGGCTAGGGTTGACCGTGGTACTTTAGAAGACGACTGGCTAGGGGTTGATCGTTGTACTTTTTGAGGCGACTGGCTAGGGGTTGACCGTGGTACTTTAGGAGACGACTGGCTAGGGGTTGACCGTGGTACTTTAGGAGACGACTGGCTAGGGGTTGACCGTGGTACTTTAGAAGACGACTGGCTAGGGGTTGACCGTGGTACTTTAGGAGACGACTGGCTAGGGGTTGACCGTAGTACTTTAGGAGACGACTGGCTAGGGGTTGACCGTGGTACTTTAGGAGACGACTGGCTAGGGGTTGACCGTAGTACTTTAGGAGACGACTGGCTAGGGGTTGACCGTGGTACTTTAGGAGACGACTGGCTAGGGGTTGACCGTGGTACTTTAGGAGACGACTGGCTAGGGGTTGACCATGGTACTTTAGGAGACGACTGGCTAGGGGTTGACCGTGGTACTATAGGAGACGACTGGCTAGGGGTTGACCGTAGTACTTTAGGAGACGACTGGCATAGGTTTGACCGTGGTACTTTAGGAGACGACTGGCTAGGGGTTGACCGTGGTACTTTAGGAGACGACTGGCTAGGGGTTGACCATGGTACTTTAGGAGACGACTGGCTAGGGGTTGACCGTGGTACTTTAGGAGACGACTGGCTAGGGGTTGACCGTGGTACTTTAGGAGACGACTGGCTAGGGGTTGACCGTGGTACTTTAGAAGACGACTGGCTAGGGGTTGACCATGGTACTTTAGGAGACGACTGGCTAGGGGTTGACCGTGGTACTTTAGGAGACGACTGGCTAGGGGTTGACCGTGGTACTTTAGGAGACGACTGGCTAGGGGTTGACCGTGGTACTTTAGGAGACGACTGGCTAGGGGTTGACCGTGGTACTTTAGGAGACGACTGGCTAGGGGTTGACCGTGGTACTTTAGGAGACGACTGGCTAGGGTTGACCGTGGTACTTTAGGAGACGACTGGCTAGGGGTTGACCGTGGTACTTTAGGAGACGACTGGCTAGGGGTTGACCGTGGTACTTTAGGAGACGACTGGCTAGGGGTTGACCGTGGTACTTTAGGAGACGACTGGCTAGGGGTTGACCGTGGTACTTTAGGAGACGACTGGCTAGGGGTTGACCGTGGTACTTTAGGAGACGACTGGCTAGCCCGATCCATACAGTCTACAGCGGCTAGCCCGTTCCATACAGTCTACAGCGGCTAGCCCGTTCCATACAGTCTACAGCGGCTAGCCCGTTCCATACAATCTACAGCGGCTAGCCCGTTCCATACAGTCTGGTCCATAGTGTTCTATATTACCTCAGCTTGTTCATAGTGTTCTATATTACCTCAGCTTGTCCATAGTGTTCTATATTACCTCAGCTTGTCCATAGTGTTCTATATTACCTCAGCTTGTCCATAGTGTTCTATATTACCTCAGCTTGTCCATAGTGTTCTATATTACCTCAGCTTGTCCATAGTGTTCTATATTACCTCAGCTTGTCCATAGTGTTCTATATTACCTCAGCTTGTCCATAGGGTTCTATATTACCTCAGCTTGTCCATAGTGTTCTATATTACCTCAGCTTGTCCATAGTGTTCTATATTACCTCAGCTGGTCCATAGTGTTCTATATTACCTCAGCTTGTCCATAGTGTTCTAATTCACCTCAGCTGGTCCATAGTGTTCTATATTACCTCAGCTGGTCCATAGTGTTCTATATTACCTCAGCTTGTCCATAGTGTTCTATATTACCTCAGCTTGTCCATAGGGTTCTATATTACCTCAGCTGGTCCATAGTGTTCTAGATTACCTCAGCTTGTCCATAGTGTTCTAATTCACCTCAGCTGGTCCATAGTGTTCTATATTACCTCAGCTGGTCCATAGTGTTCTATATTACCTCAGCTGGTCCATAGTGTTCTATATTACCTCAGCTGGTCCATAGGGTTCTAGATTACCTCAGCTGGTCCATAGTGTTCTATATTACCTCAGCTGGTCCATAGTGTTCTATATTACCTCAGCTGGTCCATAGTGTTCTATATTACCTCAGCTTGTCCATAGTGTTCTATATTACCTCAGCTGGTCCATAGGGTTCTATATTACCTCAGCTTGTCTGTTGGTGACTAGTTAATCACCTGACCATGTAGTTGGGTGACTAGTTAGTGAATCACCTGACCATGAGTGGGTTGGTGACTAGTAATCACCTGACCATGTAGTTGGTGACTAGTTAATCACCTGACCATGGTTTGGTGACTAGTTAATCACCTGACCATGTATTGGTGACTAGTTAATCACCTGACCATGTGTTGGTGACTATTTAATCCCCTGACATGTAGTTGGTGACTAGTTAATCACCGGACCATGGTGGTTTGGTGACTAGTTAATCAACCTGACCATGGTGTGTGTGACTAGTTTAATCACCTAACCATGGTTTTGTGTCTAGTTAATCAAGCCCTGACCATGGTGTTGGGGTGACTAGTAATCACCTGCCATGGTGTTGTGACTAGTTAATCACCTGACCATGTGTTGGTGACTAGTTAATCACCTGACCATGGTAGTTGGTGACTAGTTAATCACCTGACCATGTGTGGGTGGTACTTTTTATCACCTGACCATGGTGTTGGTGACTAGTATCACCTGACCATGGTGTGGGTGACAAGTTAATCACCTGACCATGTGTTGTGACTATTTAGTCACCTGACCATTAGTTTGTGACTAGTTAGTCAATCACCTGACCATTGTGTTGGTGACTAGTTAATCACTGACCATGGTTTGGTGACTAGTTAATCACCTGACCATGGTGTTGGTGACTAGTTAATCACCTGACCATGGTGTTGGTGACTATTAATCACCTGACCATGTAGTTTGGTGACTAGTTATCACCTGACCATGGTGTTTTGACTAGTTTATCACCTGACCATGTGTTGGTGACTAGTTAATCACCTGACCATGTGTTGGTGACTAGTTAATCACCTGACCATGTAGTTGGTGACTAGTTAATCACCTGACCATGGTGTTGGTGACTAGTTGTCAATCACCTGACCATGGTGTTTGTGACTTTAATCACCTGACCATGGTGTTGGTGACTAGTTAATCACCTGACCATGGTGTTGGTGACTAGTTAATCACCTGACCATGTGTTGGTGACTAGTTAATCACCTGACCATGTAGTTTTGGTGACTAGTTTAGTTAATCACCTGACCATGGTGTTGGTGACTAGTTAATCACCTGACCATGGTGTTGGTGACTAGTTAATCACCTGACCATGTAGTTGGTGACTAGTTCATCACCTGACCATGTAGTTTGGTGACTAGTTAATCACCTGACCATGGTGTTGGTGACTAGTTAATCACCTGACCATGTATTTGGTGACTATTAGTCAATCACCTGACCATGTGTTGGTGACTAGTTAATCACCTGACCATGGTGTTGGTGACTAGTTAATCACCTGACCATGTGTTGGTGACTAGTTTCAATCACCTGACCATGGTGTTGGTGACTAGTTAATCACCTGACCATGGTGTTGGTGACTAGTTAATCACCTGACCATGTGTTGGTGACTAGTTAATCACCTGACCATGTAGTTGGTGACTAGTTAATCACCTGACCATGGTGTTGGTGACTAGTTAATCACCTGACCATGTAGTGGTGACTAGTTAATCACCTGACCATGGTGTTGGTGACTAGTTAATCACCTGACCATGTAGTTGGTGACTAGTTAATCACCTGACCATGGTGTTGGTGACTAGTTAATCACCTGACCATGTGTTGGTGACTAGTTAATCACCTGACCATGTAGTTGGTGACTAGTTAATCACCTGACCATGTAGTTGGTGACTAGTTAGTTATCACCTGACCATGTGTTGGTGACTAGTTAATCACCTGACCATGGTGTTGGTGACTAGTTAATCACCTGACCATGGTGTTGGTGACTAGTTAATCACCTGACCATGTGTTGGTGACTAGTTAGTAATCACCTGACCATGGTGTTGGTGACTATTTAATCACCTGACCATGGTGTTGGTGACTAGTTAATCACCTGACCATGGTGTTGGTGACTAGTTATCACCTGACCATGGTGTTGGTGACTAGTTAATCACCTGACCATGTAGTTGGTGACTAGTTAATCACCTGACCATGTAGTTGGTGACTAGTTAATCACCTGACCATGTGTTGGTGACTATTAGTAATCACCTGACCATGGTGTTGGTGACTAGTTAATCACCTGACCATGGTGTTGGTGACTAGTTAATCACCTGACCATGTGTTGGTGACTAGTTAATCACCTGACCATGTAGTTGGTGACTAGTTAATCACCTGACCATGGTGTTGGTGACTAGTTAGTCAATCACCTGACCATGGTGTTGGTGACTAGTTAATCACCTGACCATGGTGTTGGTGACTAGTTTAATCACCTGACCATGGTTGTTGGTGACTAGTTAATCACCTGACCATGTAGTTGGTGACTAGTTAATCACCTGACCATGGTGTTGGTGACTAGTTAATCACCTGACCATGGTGTTGGTGACTAGTAATCACCTGACCATGGTGTTGGTGACTAGTTAATCACCTGACCATGTAGTTGGTGACTAGTTAATCACCTGACCATGTAGTTGGTGACTAGTTAATCACCTGACCATGTGTTGGTGACTAGTTAATCACCTGACCATGGTGTTGGTGACTAGTTAATCACCTGACCATGGTGTTGGTGACTAGTTAATCACCTGACCATGGTGTTGGTGACTAGTTAAATCACCTGACCATGTAGTTGGTGACTATTAATCACCTGACCATGGTGTTGGTGACTAGTTAATCACCTGACCATGTAGTTTGGTGACTAGTTAATCCCTGACCATGGTGTTGGTGACTAGTTAATCACCTGACCATGTAGTTGGTGACTAGTTAATCACCTGACCATGTGTTGGTGACTCTTAGTTAATCACCTGACCATGTGTTGGTGACTAGTTAATCACCTGACCATGGTGTTGGTGACTAGTTAATCACCTGACCATGGTGTTTGGTGACTAGTTAATCACCTGACCATGGTGTTGGTGACTAGTTAATCACCTGACCATGTGTTGGTGACTAGTAGTTAATCACCTGACCATGGTGTTGGTGACTAGTTAATCACCTGACCATGTAGTTGGTGACTAGTTAATCACCTGACCATGGTGTTGGTGACTAGTTAATCACCTGACCATGTAGTTGGTGACTAGTTAATCACCTGACCATGGTGTTGGTGACTAGTTAATCACCTGACCATGTGTTGGTGACTATTTGTCATCACCTGACCATGGTTTTTTGACTAGTTAATCACCTGACCATGGTGTTGGTGACTAGTTAATCACACTGACCATGTGTTGGTGACTAGTTAATCACCTGACCATGTAGTTGGTGACTAGTTAATCACCTGACCATGGTGTTGGTGACTAGTTAATCACCTGACCATGGTGTTGGTGACTAGTTAATCACCTGACCATGTAGTTGGTGACTAGTTAATCACCTGACCATGGGTGTGGTGACTAGTTAATCACCTGACCATGTAGTTGGTGACTAGTTAATCACCTGACCATGTGTTGGTGACTAGTTAATCACCTGACCATGGTGTTGGTGACTAGTTAATCACCTGACCATGGTTTGGTGACTAGTTAATCACCTGACCATGGTGTTGGTGACTAGTTAATCACCTGACCATGTGTTGGTGACTAGTTAATCACCTGACCATGTGTTGGTGACTAGTTAGTCATCACCTGACCATGTGTTGGTGACTAGTTATCACCTGACCATGGTGTTGGTGACTAGTTAATCACCTGACCATGGTGTTGGTGACTAGTTAATCACCTGACCATGTAGTTGGTGACTAGTTTAATCACCTGACCATGGTGTTGGTGACTAGTTAATCACCTGACCATGGTGTTGGTGACTAGTTAATCACCTGACCATGTAGTTGGTGACTAGTTAATCACCTGACCATGGTGTTTGTGACTAGTTAATCACCTGACCATGGTGTTGGTGACTATTTAATCACCTGACCATGGTTTTGGTGACTAGTCAATCACCTGACCATGTAGTTGGTGACTAGTTAATCACCTGACCATGGTGTTGGTGACTAGTTAATCACCTGACCATGGTGTTGGTGACTAGTTAATCACCTGACCATGGTGTTGGTGACTAGTTAATCACCTGACCATGGTGTTGGTGACTAGTTAATCACCTGACCATGTAGTTGGTGACTAGTTAATCACCTGACCATGGTGTTGGTGACTAGTTATCATCACCTGACCATGGTTGGTGACTAGTTAATCACCTGACCATGGTGTTGGTGACTAGTTAGTCATCACCTGACCATGTTTTGGTGACTATTTAATCACCTGACCATGGTTTGGTGACTAGTTAATCACCTGACCATGTGTTGGTGACTAGTTAATCACCTGACCTGTAGTTGTGGTGACTAGTTAATCACCTGACCATGGTGTTGGTGACTAGTTAGTCAATCACCTGACCATGGTGTTGGTGACTAGTTAATCACCTGACCATGGTGTTGGTGACTAGTTAATCACCTGACCATGTAGTTGGTGACTATTTAATCACCTGACCATGGTGTTGGTGACTAGTTCAATCACCTGACCATGTGTTTGGTGACTAGTTAATCACCTGACCATGGTGTTGGTGACTAGTTATCACCTGACCATGTAGTTGGTGACTAGTTAGTCAATCACCTGACCATGTAGTTGGTGACTAGTTAATCACCTGACCATGGTGTTGGTGACTAGTTAATCACCTGACCATGTAGTTGGTGACTAGTTAATCACCTGACCATGTGTTGGTGACTAGTTAATCACCTGACCATGGTGTTGGTGACTAGTTAATCACCTGACCATGTAGTTGTGTGACTGACTAGTTAATCACCTGACCATGTGTTGGTGACTAGTTAATCACCTGACCATGTGTTGGTGACTAGTTAATCACCTGACCATGTGTTGGTGACTAGTTAGTCACCTGACCATGTAGTTGGTGACTAGTTAATCACCTGACCATGTGTTGGTGACTAGTTAATCACCTGACCATGTAGTTGGTGACTAGTTAATCACCTGACCATGTAGTTGGTGACGTTAGTCACCTGACCATGTAGTTGGTGACTAGTTAATCACCTGACCATGTGTTGGTGACTATTAATCACCTGACCATGGTGTTGGTGACTAGTTAATCACCTGACCATGGTGTTGGTGACTAGTTAATCACCTGACCATGTGTTGGTGACTAGTTAATCACCTGACCATGTAGTTGGTGACTTAGTTAATCACCTGACCATGTTGTTGGTGACTAGTTAATCACCTGACCATGGTGGAGTTGGTGACTAGTTAATAATCACCTGACCATGGTAGTTGGTGACTAGTTAATCACCTGACCATGTAGTTGGTGACTAGTTAATCACCTGACCATGGTGTTGGTGACTAGTTAATCACCTGACCATGTAGTTGGTGACTAGTTAGTCATCACCTGACCATGTGTTGGTGACTAGTTAATCACCTGACCATGGTGTTGGTGACTAGTTAATCACCTGACCATGGTGTTGGTGACTAGTTAATCACCTGACCATGGTGTTGGTGACTAGTTAATCACCTGACCATGGTGTTGGTGACTAGTTAATCACCTGACCATGGTGTTGGTGACTAGTAGTCAATCACCTGACCATGGTGTTGGTGACTAGTTAATCACCTGACCATGTGTTGGTGACTAGTTAGTCACACTGACCATGGTGTTGGTGACTAGTTTATCACCTGACCATGGTTTGGTGACTAGTTAATCACCTGACCATGTGTTGGTGACTAGTTAATCACCTGACCATGGTGTTGGTGACTAGTTAATCACCTGACCATGTAGTGGTGACTAGTTAATCACCTGACCATGGTGTTGGTGACTAGTTAATCACCTGACCATGTATTTGGTGACTAGTTAATCACCTGACCATGGTGTTGGTGACTAGTTAATCACCTGACCATGGTGTTGGTGACTAGTTAATCACGACCTGGGTATTGGTGTTGTAGTAACTTAGTTAATTCATCCTGACCATTGGTGTTGGTGACTAGTTAATCACCTGACCATGGTGTTGGTGACTAGTTAATCACCTGACCATGGTGTTGGTGACTAGTTAATCACCTGACCATGGTGTTGGTGACTAGTTAATCACCTGACCATGGTGTTTGGTGACTAGTTAATCACCTGACCATGTGTTGGTGACTAGTTAATCACCTGACCATGTGTTGGTGTGTGACTAGTTAATCACCTGACCATGTGTTGGTGACTAGTTAATCACCCTGACCATGGTGTTGGTGACTAGTAATCACCTGACCATGGTGTTGGGTGACTAGTTAATCACCTGACCATGGTGTTGGTGACTAGTTAATCACCTGACCATGGTGTTGGTGACTAGTTAATCACCTGACCATGTGTTGGTGACTAGTTAATCACCTGACCATGTTTTGGTGACTAGTTAATCACCTGACCATGGTGTTGGTGACTAGTTAATCACCTGACCATGTAGTTGGTGACTAGTTAATCAATCACCTGACCATGGTGTTGGTGACTAGTTAATCACCTGACCATGGTGTTGGTGACTAGTTAATCACCTGACCATGTGTTGGTGACTAGTTAATCACCTGACCATGTAGTTGGTGACTAGTTAATCACCTGACCATGGTGTTGGTGACTAGTTAATCACCTGACCATGTGTTGGTGACTAGTTAATCACCTGACCATGGTGTTGGTGACTAGTTAATCACCTGACCATGGTGTTGGTGACTAGTTAATCACCTGACCATGTGTTGGTGACTAGTTATCAATCACCTGACCATGTGTTGGTGACTAGTTAATCACCTGACCATGGTGTTGGTGACTAGTTAATCACCTGACCATGGTGTTGGTGACTAGTTAATCACCTGACCATGGTGTTGGTGACTAGTTAATCACCTGACCATGTGTTGGTGACTAGTTAATCACCTGACCATGTAGTTGGTGACTATTAGTCAATCACCACCATGTGTTGGTGACTAGTTAATCACCTGACCATGGTGTTGGTGACTAGTTAATCACCTGACCATGTGTTGGTGACTAGTTTATCACCTGACCATGGTAGTTGGTGACTAGTTAGTCACACTGACCATGGTGTTGGTGACTAGTTAATCACCTGACCATGGTGTTGGTGACTAGTTAATCACCTGACCATGGTGTTGGTGACTAGTTAATCACCTGACCATGGTGTTGGTGACTAGTTAATCACCTGACCATGGTGTTGGTGACTAGTTAATCACCTGACCATGGTGTTGGTGACTAGTTAATCACCTGACCATGGTGTTGGTGACTAGTTAATCACCTGACCATGGTGTTGGTGACTAGTTAATCACCTGACCATGTAGTTGGTGACTAGTTAATCACCTGACCATGTGTTGGTGACTAGTTAATCACCTGACCATGGTGTTTGGTGACTAGTTAATCACCTGACCATGGTGTTGGTGACTAGTTAATCACCTGACCAGTTTGGTTGACTAGTTAATCACCTGACCATGTGTTGGTGACTAGTTAATCACCTGACCATGGTGTTGGTGACTAGTTAATCACCTGACCATGGTGTTGGTGACTAGTTAATCACCTGACCATGGTGTGGTGGTGACTACCTGTGGTGACTGGTTAATCACCTGACCATGTAGTTATGACTAAAAAATGGTGTTGGTGACTAGTTAATCACCTGACCATGTGTTGGTGACTAGTTAATCACCTGACCATGGTTTGGTGACTAGTTAGTCAATCACCTGACCATGTGTTGGTGACTATTAATCACCTGACCATGGTGTTGGTGACTAGTTAGTCAATCACCTGACCATGTAGTTGGTGACTAGTTAATCACCTGACCATGTAGTTGGTGACTAGTTAATCACCTGACCATGGGTTGGTGACTAGTTATCACCTGACCATGTAGTTGGTGACTAGTTAATCACCACCTGACCATGTGTTGGTGACTAGTTAATCACCTGACCATGTAGTTGGTGACTAGTTAAATCACCTGACCATGGTGTTGTTTAGTAATGGTGACTATTTGATCACCTGACCATGTATTTGGTGACTAGTTAATCAATGACCAGTACTTGGTGGTGACAGAGGTAGTGTGGTGACTAGTTAATCACCAGGTAATCCTGACCATGTGAGTTGGTGACTATTAGTGATCAGTACTATCACCTGACCATGTGTTGGTGACTAGTTAATCACCTGACCATGGTGTTGGTGACTAGTTAATCACCTGACCATGGTGTTGGTGACTAGTTAATCACCTGACCATGGTGTTGGTGACTAGTTAATCACCTGACCATGTAGTTGGTGACTAGTTAATCACCTGACCATGGTGTTGGTGACTAGTTAATCACCTGACCATGTAGTTGGTGACTATTAGTAATCACCTGACCATGGTGTTGGTGACTAGTTAATCACCTGACCATGGTGTTGGTGACTAGTTAATCACCTGACCATGGTGTTGGTGACTAGTTAATCACCTGACCATGTAGTTGGTGACTAGTTAATCACCTGACCATGGTGTTGGTGACTAGTTAGTCAATCACCTGACCATGGTGTTGGTGACTAGTTATCACCTGACCATGGTGTTGGTGACTAGTTAATCACCTGACCATGTGGTGACTAGTTAATCACCTGACCATGTAGTTGGTGACTAGTTAATCACCTGACCATGTGTTGGTGACTAGTTAATCACCTGACCATGGTGTTGGTGACTAGTTAATCACCTGACCATGTAGTTGGTGACTAGTTAATCACCTGACCATGTAGTTGGTGACTATAGTTAATCACCTGACCATGGTGTTGGTGACTAGTTAATCACCTGACCATGGGTTGGTGACTAGTTAATCACCTGACCATGGTGTTGGTGACTAGTTAATCACCTGACCATGGTGTTGGTGACTAGTTAATCACCTGACCATGTAGTTTGGTGACTAGTTAGTTATCACCTGACCATGGTGTTGGTGACTAGTTAATCACCTGACCATGTGTTGGTGACTAGTTAATCACCTGACCATGGTGTTGGTGACTAGTTAATCACCTGACCATGTGTTGGTGACTAGTTAATCACCTGACCATGGTGTTGGTGACTAGTTAATCACCTGACCATGGTGTTGGTGACTAGTTAATCACCTGACCATGGTTGGTGACTAGTTAATCACCTGACCATGGTGTTGGTGACTAGTTAGTCAATCACCTGACCATGTGTTGGTGACTAGTTAATCACCTGACCATGGTGTTGGTGACTAGTTAATCACCTGACCATGGTGTTGGTGACTAGTTAATCACCTGACCATGTGTTGGTGACTAGTTAGTCAATCACCTGACCATGGTTTTGGTGACTAGTTAATCACCTGACCATGTAGTTGGTGACTAGTTAATCACCTGACCATGGTGTTGGTGACTAGTTAATCATCACCTGACCATGTGTTGGTGACTAGTTAATCACCTGACCATGGTGTTGGTGACTAGTTAGTCATCACCTGACCATGTGTTGGTGACTAGTTAATCACCTGACCATGGTGTTGGTGACTAGTTAATCACCTGACCATGGTGTTGGTGACTAGTTAATCACCTGACCATGTGTTGGTGACTAGTTAATCACCTGACCATGTGTTGGTGACTAGTTAATCACCTGACCATGTAGTTGGTGACTAGTTAATCACCTGACCATGTGTTGGTGACTAGTTAATCACCTGACCATGGTGTTGGTGACTAGTTAATCACCTGACCATGGTGTTGGTGACTAGTTAATCACCTGACCATGTAGTTGGTGACTAGTTAATCACCTGACCATGGTGTTGGTGACTAGTTAATCACCTGACCATGTGTTGGTGACTAGTTAATCACCTGACCATGTGTTGGTGACTAGTTAATCACCTGACCATGGTGTTGGTGACTAGTTAATCACCTGACCATGTGTTGGTGACTAGTTAATCACCTGACCATGGTGTTGGTGACTAGTTAATCACCTGACCATGGTGTTGTGACTAGTTAATCACCTGACCATGTGTTGGTGACTAGTTAGTCAATCACCTGACCATGGTGTTGGTGACTAGTTAATCACCTGACCATGGTGTTGGTGACTAGTTAATCACCTGACCATGGTGTTGGTGACTAGTTAGTCAATCACCTGACCATGGTGTTGGTGACTAGTTAATCACCTGACCATGGTGTTTGTGACTAGTTAGTCAATCACCTGACCATGGTGTTGGTGACTAGTTAATCACCTGACCATGGTGTTGGTGACTAGTTAATCACCTGACCATGTAGTTGGTGACTAGTTAATCACCTGACCATGTATTTGGTGACTAGTTAATCACCTGACCATGGTGTTGGTGACTAGTTAATCACCTGACCATGGTGTTGGTGACTAGTTAATCACCTGACCATGTAGTTGGTGACTAGTTAATCACCTGACCATGTAGTTGGTGACTAGTTAGTCAATCACCTGACCATGGTGTTGGTGACTAGTTAATCACCTGACCATGGTTGGTGACTAGTTAATCACCTGACCATGGTGTTGGTGACTAGTTAATCACCTGACCATGGTGTTGGTGACTAGTTAATCACCTGACCATGTGTTGGTGACTAGTTAGTCATCACCTGACCATGGTGTTGGTGACTAGTTAATCACCTGACCATGGTGTTGGTGACTAGTTAATCACCTGACCATGGTGTTGGTGACTAGTTAATCACCTGACCATGGTGTTGGTGACTAGTTAATCACCTGACCATGTAGTTGGTGACTAGTTAATCACCTGACCATGGTGTTGGTGACTAGTTAATCACCTGACCATGGTGTGGTGACTAGTTAATCACCTGACCATGGTGTTGGTGACTAGTTAATCACCTGACCATGTAGTTGGTGACTAGTTAATCACCTGACCATGGTGTTGGTGACTAGTTAATCACCTGACCATGGTGTTGGTGACTAGTTAATCACCTGACCATGTGTTGGTGACTAGTTAATCACCTGACCATGTAGTTGGTGACTAGTTTCAATCACCTGACCATGTAGTTGGTGACTAGTTAATCACCTGACCATGTGTTGGTGACTAGTTAATCACCTGACCATGGTGTTGGTGACTAGTTAATCACCTGACCATGGTGTTGGTGACTAGTTAATCACCTGACCATGGTGTTGGTGACTAGTTAATCACCTGACCATGTAGTTGGTGACTAGTTAATCACCTGACCATGGTGTTGTGACTAGTTAGTCATCACCTGACCATGGTGTGTTGGTGACTAGTTAATCACCTGACCATGGTGTTGGTGACTAGTTAGTCATCACCTGACCATGTAGTTGGTGACTAGTTAATCACCTGACCATGTAGTTGGTGACTAGTTAATCACCTGACCATGGTGTTGGTGACTAGTTAATCACCTGACCATGTGTTGGTGACTAGTTAATCACCTGACCATGGTGTTGGTGACTAGTTAATCACCTGACCATGTGTTGGTGACTAGTTATCACCTGACCATGGTGTTGGTGACTAGTTTAATCACCTGACCATGTAGTTGGTGACTAGTTAATCACCTGACCATGGTGTTGGTGACTAGTTAATCACCTGACCATGTAGTTGGTGACTAGTTAATCACCTGACCATGGTGTTGGTGACTAGTTAATCACCTGACCATGGTGTTGGTGACTAGTTAATCACCTGACCATGGTGTTTGTGACTAGTTAATCACCTGACCATGTGTTGGTGACTAGTTAATCACCTGACCATGGTGTTGGTGACTAGTTAATCACCTGACCATGTGTTGGTGACTAGTTAATCACCTGACCATGTAGTTGGTGACTAGTTAATCACCTGACCATGTGTTGGTGACTAGTTAATCACCTGACCATGGTGTTGGTGACTAGTTAATCACCTGACCATGTGTTGGTGACTAGTTAATCACCTGACCATGTAGTTGGTGACTAGTTAATCACCTGACCATGTGTTGGTGACTAGTTAATCACCTGACCATGGTGTTGGTGACTAGTTAATCACCTGACCATGGTGTTGGTGACTAGTTAATCACCTGACCATGGTGTTGGTGACTAGTTAATCACCTGACCATGGTGTTGGTGACTAGTTAATCACCTGACCATGTAGTTGGTGACTAGTTAGTAATCACCTGACCATGTGTTGGTGACTAGTTAATCACCTGACCATGGTGTTGGTGACTAGTTAATCACCTGACCATGTAGTTGGTGACTAGTTAATCACCTGACCATGTAGTTGGTGACTAGTTAATCACCTGACCATGGTGTTGGTGACTAGTTAATCACCTGACCATGTAGTTGGTGACTAGTTAATCACCTGACCATGGTGTTGGTGACTAGTTAATCACCTGACCATGGTGTTGGTGACTAGTTAATCACCTGACCATGGTGTTGGTGACTAGTTAATCACCTGACCATGGTGTTGGTGACTAGTTAATCACCTGACCATGGTGTTGGTGACTAGTTAATCACCTGACCATGGTGTTGGTGACTAGTTAATCACCTGACCATGGTGTTGGTGACTAGTT
Source organism: Oncorhynchus kisutch (assembly GCF_002021735.2). Classification (NCBI taxonomy): domain Eukaryota; kingdom Metazoa; phylum Chordata; class Actinopteri; order Salmoniformes; family Salmonidae; genus Oncorhynchus; species Oncorhynchus kisutch. The sequence goes on along the minus strand of NW_022262579.1, from coordinate 355,297 downwards.
AATCACCTGACCATGTAGTTGGTGACTAGTTAATCACCTGACCATGTAGTTGGTGACTGTTAGTCAATCACCTGACCATGGTGTTGGTGACTAGTTAATCACCTGACCATGGTGTTGGTGACTAGTTAATCACCTGACCATGGTTTGGTGACTAGTTAATCACCTGACCATGGTGTTGGTGACTAGTTAGTCATCACCTGACCATGGTGTTGGTGACTAGTTAATCACCTGACCATGGTGTTGGTGACTAGTTAATCACCTGACCATGGTGTTGGTGACTAGTTAATCACCTGACCATGGTTTGGTGACTAGTTAATCACCTGACCATGTAGTTGGTGACTAGTTAGTTATTCCCTGACCATGGTTTGGTGACTAGTTAATCACCTGACCATGTGTTGGTGACTAGTTAATCACCTGACCATGGTGTTGGTGACTAGTTAATCACCTGACCATGTGTTGGTGACTAGTTAATCACCTGACCATGGTGTTGGTGACTAGTTAATCACCTGACCATGGTGTTGGTGACTAGTTAATCACCTGACCATGGTGTTGGTGACTAGTTAATCACCTGACCATGTGTTGGTGACTAGTTAGTCAATCACCTGACCATGTAGTTGGTGACTAGTTAATCACCTGACCATGGTGTTGGTGACTAGTTAATCACCTGACCATGGTGTTGGTGACTAGTTAATCACCTGACCATGTGTTGGTGACTAGTTAGTCAATCACCTGACCATGGTGTTGGTGACTAGTTAATCACCTGACCATGTGTTGGTGACTAGTTAATCACCTGACCATGGTGTTGGTGACTAGTTAAATCACCTGACCATGTAGTTGGTGACTAGTTAATCACCTGACCATGGTGTTGGTGACTAGTTAGTCATCCCTGACCATGTAGTTGTGACTAGTTAATCACCTGACCATGTAGTTGGTGACTAGTTAATCACCTGACCATGGTGTTGGTGACTAGTTAATCACCTGACCATGTGTTGGTGACTAGTTAATCACCTGACCATGTGTTGGTGACTAGTTAATCACCTGACCATGTGTTGGTGACTAGTTAATCACCTGACCATGTAGTTGGTGACTAGTTAATCACCTGACCATGTGTTGGTGACTAGTTAATCACCTGACCATGGTGTTGGTGACTAGTTAATCACCTGACCATGTAGTTGGTGACTAGTTAATCACCTGACCATGTGTTGGTGACTAGTTAATCACCTGACCATGGTGTTGGTGACTAGTTAATCACCTGACCATGGTGTTGGTGACTAGTTAATAATCACCTGACCATGTGTTGGTGACTAGTTAATCACCTGACCATGTGTTGGTGACTAGTTAATCACCTGACCATGGTGTTGGTGACTAGTTAATCACCTGACCATGGTGTTGGTGACTAGTTAATCACCTGACCATGTAGTTGGTGACTAGTTAGTCAATCACCTGACCATGGTGTTGGTGACTAGTTAATCACCTGACCATGGTGTTGGTGACTATTTAATCACCTGACCATGGTGTTGGTGACTAGTTAGTAATCACCTGACCATGGTAGTTGGTGACTAGTTAATCACCTGACCATGGTGTTGGTGACTATTAGTCAATCACCTGACCATGGTGTTGGTGACTAGTTTATCACCTGACCATGGTGTTGGTGACTAGTTAATCACCTGACCATGTGTTGGTGACTAGTTAATCACCTGACCATGTGTTGTTGACTGGTTAGTCAATCACCTGACCATGTGTTGGTGACTAGTTAATCACCTGACCATGGTGTTGGTGACTAGTTAATCACCTGACCATGTAGTTGGTGACTAGTTAGTCACCTGACCATGTAGTTGGTGACTAGTTAGTCATCACGACCATGGTGTTGGTGACTAGTTAATCACCTGACCATGGTGTTGGTGACTAGTTAATCACCTGACCATGTGTTGGTGACTAGTTAATCACCTGACCATGGTGTTGGTGACTAGTTAATCACCTGACCATGTGTTGGTGACTAGTTAGTCATCACCTGACCATGTGTTGGTGACTAGTTAATCACCTGACCATGGTGTTGGTGACTAGTTAATCACCTGACCATGGTGTTGGTGACTAGTTAATCACCTGACCATGGTGTTGGTGACTAGTTAATCACCTGACCATGGTTTGGTGACTAGTTAATCACCTGACCATGGTGTTGGTGACTAGTTAATCACCTGACCATGGTGTTGGTGACTAGTTAATCACCTGACCATGTGTTGGTGACTAGTTAATCACCTGACCATGTAGTTGGTGACTAGTTAATCACCTGACCATGGTGTTGGTGACTAGTTAATCACCTGACCATGGTGTTGGTGACTAGTTAATCACCTGACCATGGTGTTGGTGACTAGTTAATCACCTGACCATGTAGTTGGTGACTAGTTAATCACCTGACCATGGTGTTGGTGACTAGTTTATCACCTGACCATGGTGTTGGTGACTAGTTAATCACCTGACCATGGTGTTGGTGACTAGTTAATCACCTGACCATGTGTTTGGTGACTAGTTAGTCATCACCTGACCATGGTGTTGGTGACTAGTTAATCACCTGACCATGTAGTTGGTGACTAGTTAATCATCCTGACCATGGTGTTGGTGACTAGTTAATCACACCTGACCATGTAGTTGGTGACTAGTTAATCACCTGACCATGTGTTGGTGACTAGTTAGTCATCACCTGACCATGTAGTTGGTGACTAGTTAATCACCTGACCATGTAGTGTGGTGACTAGTTAATCACCTGACCATGTGTTGGTGACTAGTTAATCACCTGACCATGTGTTGGTGACTAGTTAATCACCTGACCATGGTGTTGGTGACTAGTTAGTCATCACCTGACCATGGTGTTGGTGACTAGTTAATCACCTGACCATGGTGTTGGTGACTAGTTAATCACCTGACCATGTGTTGGTGACTAGTTAATCACCTGACCATGGTGTTGGTGACTAGTTAATCACCTGACCATGTGTTGGTGACTAGTTAATCACCTGACCATGGTGTTGGTGACTAGTTAATCACCTGACCATGGTGTTGGTGACTAGTTAATCACCTGACCATGGTTTTGGTGACTAGTTAATCACCTGACCATGGTGTTGGTGACTAGTTAATCACCTGACCATGTAGTTGGTGACTAGTTAGTCACACCTGACCATGGTGTTGGTGACTAGTTAATCACCTGACCATGGGTGTTGGTGACTAGTTAATCACCTGACCATGGTGTTGGTGACTAGTTAATCACCTGACCATGTGTTGGTGACTAGTTAATCACCTGACCATGTGTTGGTGACTAGTTAATCACCTGACCATGTTGTTGGTGACTAGTTATCACCTGACCATGTAGTTGGTGACTAGTTAGTCACCTGACCATGGTGTTGGTGACTAGTTAATCACCTGACCATGGTGTTGGTGACTAGTTAATCACCTGACCATGGTGTTGGTGACTAGTTAATCACCTGACCATGTAGTTGGTGACTAGTTAATCACCTGACCATGTGTTGGTGACTAGTTAATCACCTGACCATGGTGTTGGTGACTAGTAATCACCTGACCATGTGTTTGGTGACTAGTAATCACCTGACCATGGTAGTTGGTGACTAGTTAATCAATCACCTGACCATGGTGTTGGTGACTAGTTAATCACCTGACCATGGTGTTGGTGACTAGTTAATCACCTGACCATGGTGTTGGTGACTAGTTAATCACCTGACCAGGTGTTGGTGACTTAGTCAATCACCTGACCATGTAGTTGGTGACTAGTTTAATCACCTGACCATGGTGTTGGTGACTAGTTAATCACCTGACCATGGTGTTGGTGACTAGTTAATCACCTGACCATGGTTGGTGACTAGTTAGTCAATCACCTGACCATGTTTGGTGACTAGTTAATCACCTGACCATGTGTTTGGTGACTAGTTAATAATCACCTGACCATGGTGTTGGTGACTAGTTAGTCAATCACCTGACCATGTAGTTGGTGACTAGTTAATCACCTGACCATGGTGTTGGTGACTAGTTAGTCATCACCTGACCATGTAGTTGGTGACTAGTTAATCACCTGACCATGTGTTGGTGACTAGTTAATCACCTGACCATGGTGTTGGTGACTAGTTAATCACCTGACCATGTAGTTGGTGACTAGTTAATCACCTGACCATGGTGTTTGGTGACTAGTT
>NW_022262579.1:336104-348604 GCF_002021735.2 Oncorhynchus kisutch | reverse complement strand
ACAGACAGGGAGGGAGGGAGACACAGAGAGAGGGAAAGACAGAGAAAGTCAAACCTAACAAGTTCCCTCGCCAGGGTTGACCCATACATCTAGAGAAGGAGAAAGAGGAATAGCTATAAATCTAGGGATTGTTTTGTGTGTTTGTAGGGGGGTCTGGAGAGGAGAGGGTGGTCTGCTCTGCTCCACAGGGAAACCAAACTGTGTGAGTGTGTGTTTTGTCCTGGGCTCTGTCTGACAAAACCTTTCTTCCAGACCTCATACAGCTTAATGGAGCTCTGCTAATAGACTGTACTGCTGGATGGCCATGTAGTGTACGTGATGGAGGGTGTGTGTGTGAGGAGAGAGAATGTGTGTGTGTGTGTGTGTGTGTGTGAAGAGAGAGAATGTGTGTGTGTGTGTGTGTGTGCCTTGTTGGTGTGTGTGTGTGCCTGTTCATACAAAAGTATAACTCTTCCCTCCCATCTATCTCCTCTATCCCTTTTATCCCTATAATCTTCTCTATCGCCTCTATCCCCTCACCTCTATCCCCTCCCCTCTACCCCCACCCTCTATCCCCTCTATCCCCTCCCCTCTATCTACTCTATCCCCTCTATCCCCTCTACCGCCTCTATCCCCTCCCCTCTATCCCCTATATCCCTCTATCCCTCCCCCTCTATCCCCTCTATCACCCCTATCCCCTCCCCTCTATCCCCTCTATCCCTCTATCCCCTCTATCACCTCTATCCCCTCTATCCCCCTCTACCCCCTCTATCCCTCTATCCCCTCCCCTCTATCCCCTCTATCCCCTCTATCCCCTCTATCACCTCTATCCCCTCTATCCCCTCTATCCCCTCTATCCCCTCTATCACCTCTATCCCCTCTATCCCCTCTATCCCCCTCTATCCCTCTATCCCCTCTATCCCCTCTACGCCTCTATCCCCTCCCCTCTATCCCCTCTATCCCCTCTATCACCTCTATCCCCTCTATCCCCTCTATCTCCCTCTATCCCCTCTACCCCCTCTATCCCTCCTATCCCCTCTATCCCCTCTACCGCCTCTATCCCCTCCCCTCTATCCCCTCTATCACCTCTATCCCCTCTATCCCCTCTATCCCCTCTATCACCTCTATCCCCGCTATCCCTCCCCTCTATCCCCTCTATCACCTCTATCCCCTCTACCCCCTCTATCCCCTCTATCCCCTCTACCGCCTCTATCCCCTCCCTCTATGCCCTCTATCCCTCTATCCCCTCTATCCCCTCTATCCCCTCTACCCCCTCTATCCCTCTATCCCCTCTATCCCCTCTACCGCCTCTATCCCCTCCCCTCTATCCCCTCTATCACCTCTCATCCCCTCTATCCCCTCCCCCTCTATCCCCTCTATCCCCTCTATCTCCTCTATCCCCTCTATCCCCTCCCCTCTATTGCCTCTGTCCCCTCTATCCCCTCTACCACCTCTATCCCCTCCCCTCTATCCCCTCTACCGCCTCTATCCCCTCCCCTCTATCCCTCTAATCCCCTCTATCACCTCTATCCCCTCTATCCCCTCTATCCCCTCTACCGCCTCTATCCCCTCCCCTCTATCCCCTATATCCCTCTATCCCCTCCCCTCTATCCCCTCTATCCCCTCTATCCCCTCTACCCCCTCTATCACTCTATCCCCTCTATCCCCTCTATCCCCTCCCCTCTATCCCCTCTATCACCTCTATCCCCTCTATCCCCTCCCATCTATCCCCTCTATCCCTCTATCCCCTCTATCCCCTCTATCCCTCTATCCCCTCTATCTCTCTATCGCCTCTATCCCTCTATCCCCTCTATCCCCTCTATCTCTCTATCCCCTCTATCCCTCTATCCCCTCTATCCCCTCTATCCCTCTATCCCCTCTATCCCCTCTATCTCTCTATCGCCTCTATCCCTCTATCCCCTCTATCTCTCTATCCCCTCTATCCCTCTATCCCCTCTATCCCCTCTATCCCTCTATCCGTCTATCCCCTCTATCCCTCTATCCCCTCCCTCTATCCCCTCTATCCCCTCTATCCCTCTATCCCTCTATCCCCTCTATCCCTCTATCCCTCTATCCCCTCCCTCTATCCCCTCTATTCCCTCTATCCTCCTATCCCCCTCTATCCCCTCTATCCCCTCTATCCCTCTATCCCTTCCCTCTATCCCTCTATCCCCTCTATCCCCTCTATTCCCTCTATCCCCTCTATCCCTCTATCCCTCTATCCCTCTACCCCCTCCGTCAATCCCTCTATCCCTCTATCCCTCTATCCTCTCTATCCCCTCTACCCCTCTATCCCTCTATCCCCTCCCTCTATCCCCTCTCTCTATCCCCTCCCTCTATCCCCTCTATTCCCTCTATCCTCCTATCCCCTCTATCCCCTCTATCCCTCTATCCCTCTATCCCTCTATCCCTCTACCCCCTCCGTAAATCCCTCAATCCCTCTATCCCTCTATCCCCTCTATCCCCTCTACCCCTCTATCCCTCTATCCCCTCCCTCTATCCCCTCCCTCTATCCCTCTATCCCCTCTATCCCTCTATCCCCTCTATCCCCTCTATCCCTCTATCCCCTCTATCCCTCTATCCTCTATCCCCTCTATCCCCTATATCCCTCTATCCCCTCTATCCCTCTATCCCCCTATCCCCTCTATCCCCTCTATCCCCTCTATCCCCTCCCTCTATCCCCTCTATCCCCTCTATCCCTCTATCCCCTCTATCACCTCTCTCCCTCTATCCCCTCTATCCCTCTATCCCCTCTATACCCTCTATCCCCCCTATCCCCTCTATCCCCTCTATCCCCTCCCTCTATCCCCTCTATCCCCTCTATCCCTCTATCCCCTCTATCACCTCTATCCCCTCTATCCCTCTATCCCCTCTATCCCCTCTATCCCTCTATCCCCTCTATCCCTCTATCCCCTCTATCCCTCTATCCCCTCTATCCCTCTATCCCCTCTATCTCCTCTATCCCCTCTATCCCCTCCCTCTATCCCCTCTATCCCTCTATCCCCTCTATCCCTCTATCCCCTCTATCCCTCTATCCCCTCTATCTCCTCTATCCCCTCTATTGCCTCTGTCCCCTCTATCCCCTCTACCATCTCTATCCCCTCCCCTCTATCCCCTCTACCGCCTCTATCCCCTCCCCTCTATCCCCTCTATCCCCTCTATCCCCTCTATCCCCTCTACCGCCTCTATCCCCTCCCCTCTATCCCCTATATCCCTCTATCCCCTCCCCTCTATCCCCTCTATCACCTCTATCCCCTCTATCCCCTCTATCCCCTCTACCCCCTCTATCCCTCTATCCCCTCTATCCCCTCCCCTCTATCCCATCTATCACCTCTATCCCCTCTATCCCCTCTATCCCTCTATCCCCTCTATCCCTCTATCCCCTCTATCCCCTCTATCCCTCTATCCCCTCTATCCCCTCTATCCCCTCTATCTCTCTATCGCCTCTATCCCTCTATCCCCTCTATCCCTCTATCCCCTCTATCCCCTCTATCCCTCTATCCCCTCTATCCCCTCTATCCCTCTATCCCCTCTATCCCTCTATCCCTCTATCCCTCTATCCCTCTATCCCCTCTATCCCCTCTATCCCTCTATCCCCCTATCCCCTCTATCCCCTCTATCCCCTCCCTCTATCCCCTCTATCCCCTCTATCCCTCTATCCCCTCTATCACCTCTATCCCTCTATCCCCTCTATCCCTCTATCCCCTCTATCCCCTCTATCCCTCTATCCCCTCTATCCCTCTATCCCTCTATCCCCTCTATCCCTCTATCCCCTCTATCCCCTCTATCCCTCTATCCCCTCTATCCCCTCTATCCCCTCTATCCCTCTATCCCCTCTATCCCCTCTATCCCTCTATCCCCCCTATCCCCTCTATCCCCTCTATCCCCTCTATCCCCTCCCTCTATTCCCTCTATCCCCTCTATCCCTCTATCCCCTCTATCACCTCTATCCCTCTATCCCCTCTATCCCTCTATCCCCTCTATCCCTCTATCCCCTCTATCCCCTCTATCTCCTCTATCCCTCTATCCCTCTATCCCCTCTATCCCCTCTATCCCTCTATCCCCCCTATCCCCTCTATCCCCTCTATCCCCTCCCTCTATCCCCTCTATCCCCTCTATCCCTCTATCCCCTCTAGCACCTCTATCCCCTCTATCCCTCTATCCCCTCTATCCCCTCTATCCCTCTATCCCCTCTATCCCCTCTATCTCCTTTATCTCCTCTATCCCCTCTATCCCCTCCCTCTATCCCCTCTAAATCTCTATCCCCTCTATCCCTCTATCCCCTCTATCCCTCTATCCCCTCTATCCCCTCTATCCCTCTATCCCCTCCCCTCTATCCCTCTATCTCTATATCCCTCTACCCCCTCCCTCTATCCCCTCTATCCCTCTATCCCTCTAACCCCTCTATCCCCTCTATCCCTCTATCCCCTCTATCCCTCTATCTCCTCTATCCCCTCTATTCCCTCTATCCCCTCTATCCCCTCTATCCCTCTATCCCCTCCCCTCTATCCCTCTATCTCTATATCCCTCTACCCCCTCCCTCTATCCCTCTATCCCTCTATCCCTCTAACCCCTCTATCCCCTCTATCCCTCTATCCCCTCTATCCCTCTATCCCCTCTATCCCCTCTATCCCTCTATCCCCTCTATCCCCTCTATCTCCTCTATCCCTCTATCCCTCTATCCCCTCTATCCCCTCTATCCCTCTATCCCCTCCCTCTATCCCTCTATCCCCTCTGTCCCCTCTATCCCTCTATCCCCTCTATCCCTCTATCCCCTCTATCCCCTCTATCCCTCTATCCCCTCTATCCCCTCTATCCCCTCTATCTCCTCTATCCCTCTATCTCCTCTATCCCTCTAACCCCTCTATCCCTCTATCTCCTCTATCCCTCTATCCCCTCTATCCCTCTAACTCCTCTATCTCCTCTATCTCCGCTATCCCTCTATCCCTCTATCCCCTCTATCCCTCTATCTCCTCTATCCCTCTATCCCCTCTATCCCTCTATCCCCTCTATCCCCTCTATCCCTCTATCCCCTCTATCCCCTCTATCCCCTCAATCCCTCTATCCCCTCTATCCCCTCGATCTCCTCGATCTCCTCTATCCCTCTATCCCCTCTATCCCTCTATCCCTCTATCCCCTCTATCCCTCTATCCCCCCTATCCCTCTATCCCTCTATCCCTCTATCCCCTCGATCTCCTCGATCTCCTCTATCCCCTCTATCCCTCTATCCCTCTATCCCTCTATCCCCTCTCTCCCTCTATCCCCTCCCTCTACCCCTCTATCCCACTATCTCCTCTATCCCTCCATCCCCTCTATCTCCTCTATCCCTCTATCCCCTCTATCCCCTCTATCTCCTCTATCCCTCTATCCCTCTATCCCCTCTATCCCCTCTATCCCTCTAACCCCTCCCTCTATCCCTCTATCCCCTCTGTCCCCTCTATCCCTCTATCCCCTCTATCCCTCTATCCCCTCTATCCCTCTATCCCCCTCTATCCCCTCTATCCCTCTATCCCCTCTATCCCCTCTATCCCCTCTATCTCCTCTATCCCTCTATCTCCTCTATCCCTCTAACCCCTCTATCCCTCTATCTCCTCTATCCCTCTATCCCCTCTATCCCTCTAACTCCTCTATCTCCTCTATCTCCGCTATCCCTCTATCCCTCTATCCCCTCTATCCCTCTATCTCCTCTATCCCTCTATCCCCTCTATCCCTCTATCCCCTCTATCCCCTCTATCCCTCTATCCCCTCTATCCCCTCTATCCCCTCTATCCCCTCGATCTCCTCTATCCCTCTATCCCCTCTATCCCTCTATCCCTCTATCCCCTCTATCCCTCTATCCCCCCTATCCCTCTATCCCTCTATCCCTCTATCCCCTCGATCTCCTCGATCTCCTCTATCCCCTCTATCCCTCTATCCCTCTATCCCCTCTATCCCTCTATCCCCTCTCTCCCTCTATCCCCTCCCTCTACCCCTCTATCCCACTATCTCCTCTATCCCTCCATCCCCTCTATCTCCTCTATCCCTCTATCCCCTCTATCTCCTCTATCCCTCCATCCCCTCTATCTCCTCTATCCCTCTATCCCCTCTATCCCTCTATCCCCTCTATCCCCTCTATTCCCTCTATCCCCTCTATTCCCTCTATCCCCTCTATTCCCTCTATCCCCTCTATTCCCTCTATCCCCTCTATTCCCTCTATCCCCTCTATTCCCTCTATCCCCTCTATTCCCTCTATCCCCTCTATTCCCTCTATCCCCTCTGTCCCCTCTATCCCCTCTATTCCATTCCCAATGCATGTTCATCAACAGGCTGGAGTTCAGGACCTTTTACAATCAATGAAACAAACACAGAGACTCAACAAGGGAGAGAGACCACATCAAGCCACAGTCACAGACTCGGTCTGTGTGGAAAGACTGGCCACATCAACTGAGCCACACAGTCTGTCTGACTGGCCACATCAACTGAGCCACACAGTCTGTCTGACTGGCCACAACAACTGAGCCACACAGTCTGTCTGACTGGCCACATCAACTGAGCCACACAGTCTGTCTGACTGGCCACAACAACTGAGCCACACAGTCTGTCTGACTGGCCACATCAACTGAGCCACACAGTCTGTCTGACTGGCCACAACAACTGAGCCACACAGTCTGTCTGACTGGCCACATCAACTGAGCCACACAGTCTGTCTGACCGGCCACATCAACTGAGCCACACAGTCTGTCTGACTGGGTGCACGTGGACTCGGGAATATGTTCCAAGCCTCCAACCATAATGGTTGGAATGATCCGGAAGGTGCTGACGGTCTACCTATAACAGTCTTAGAGGACATTTGTTTTGATCAGAGACAGCTATTAGACGGGTGTGAGGGGTGAACATGTTGACAACAGGCACTATGACTCAGAGCCATTAAAAACACTTTTAATGATACACACACATTTCCATTCATGTAGAATACAGGCCAGTGTGTGTGTGTGTGTGTGTGTGTGTGTGTGTGTACAGTGTGTGTGTGTGTGTGTGTGTGTGTGTGTGTAAGTGTGTGTGTGTGTACAGTGTGTGTGTGTGTGTGTGTGTGTGTGTGTGTGTGTGTGTGTACAGTGTGTAACAGTGTGTGTACAGTGTGTGTACAGTGTGTGTACAGTGTGTGTGTGTGTGTNCCCCTCTACCCCCTCTATCCCTCTATCCCCTCTATCCCCCTCATCCCCTCCCCTCTATCCCCTCTATCACCTCTATCCCCTCTATCCCCTCTATCCCTCTATCCCCTCTATCCTCTATCCCCTCTATCCCTCTATCCCTCTATCCCCCTCTATCCCCTCTATCCCCTCTATCTCTCTATCGCCTCTATCCCTCTATCCCCTCTATCCCTCTATCCCTCTTATCCCCTCTATCCCTCTATCCCCTCTATCCCCTCTATCCCTCTATCCCCCTCTATCCCTCTATCCCCTCTATCCCCTCTATCCCTCTATCCCCTCTATCCCCTCTATCCCTCTATCCCCCTATCCCCTCTATCCCCTCCCTCTATCCCCTCCCTCTATCCCCTCTATCCCCTCTAATCCCTCTATCCCCTCTATCACCTCTATCCCTCTATCCCCTCTATCCCTCTATCCCCTCTATCCCCTCTATCCCTCTATCCCCTCTATCCCCTCTATCCCTCTATCCCTCTATCGCCTCTATCCCTCTATCCCCTCTATCCCCTCTATCTCTCTATCCCCTCTATCCCTCTATCCCCTCTATCCCCTCTATCCCTCTATCCCTCTATCCCCTCTATCTCCTATCCGCCTCTATCCCTCTATCCCCTCTATCTCTCTATCCCCTCTATCCCCTCTATCCCCTCTATCCCCTCTATCCCGCTATCCGTCTATCCCCTCTATCCCTCTATCCCCTCCCTCTATCCCCTCTATCCCCTCTATCCCTCTATCCCTCTATCCCCTCTATCCCTCTATCCCTCTATCCCCTCTATCCCTCTATCCCCTCCCTCTATCCCCTCTATTCCCTCTATCCTCCTATCCCCCTCTATCCCCTCTATCCCCTCTATCCCTCTATCCCTTCCCTCTACCTCTATCCCTCTATCCCTCTATCCCCTCTATTCCTCTATCCCCTCTATCCCTCTATCCCTCTATCCCTCTACCCCCTCCTCAATCCCTCTATCCCTCTATCCCTCTATCCCTCTATCCCCCCCTCTATCCCCTCTACCACCCCTCTATCCCTCTATCCCCTCCCTCTATCCCCTCCCTCTATCCCTCTATCCCTCTATCCCCTCTATCCCCTCTATCCCCTCTATATCCCCTCTATCCCTCTATCCCCTCTATCCCCTCTATCCCCTCTATCCCCTATATCCCTCTATCCCCTCTATCCCTCTATCCCCCTATCCCCTCTATCCCCTCTATCCCCCTCTATCCCCTCCCTCTATCCCCTCTATCCCCTCTATCCTCTATCCCCTCTATCACCTCTCTCCCTCTATCCCTCTATCCCTCTATCCCTCTATCCCTCTATCCCCCCTATCCCCTCTATCCCCTATCCCCTCCCTCTATCCCCTCTATCACCTCTATCCCTCTATCCCCTCTATCACCTCTATCCCCTCTATCCCTCTATCCCCTCTATCCCCTCTATCCCCTCTATCCCCTCTATCCCTCTATCCCCTCTATCCCTCTATCCCCTCTATCTCCTCTATCCCCTTTATCCCCTCCCTCTATCCCCTCTATCCCTCTATCCCCTCTATCCCTCTATCCCCTCTATCTCCTCTATCCCCTCTATTGCCTCTGTCCCCTCTATCCCCTCTACCATCTCTCCCCTCCCCTCTATCCCCTCTACCGCCTCTATCCCCTCCCCTCTATCCCCTCTATCCCCTCTATCCCCTCTACCGCCTCTATCCCCTCCCCTCTATCCCTCTATCCCTCTATCCCTCTATCCCCTCTATCCCTCTACCCCCCTATCCCTCTATCCCCCTCTATCCCCTCTATCCCCTCCCCTCTATCCCCTCTATCACCTCTATCCCCTCTATCCCCTCTATCCCTCTATCCCCTCTATCCCTCTATCCCCTCTATCCCCTCTATCCCTCTATCCCCTCTATCCCCTCTATCCCCTCTATCTCTCTATCGCCTCTATCCCTCTATCCCCTCTATCCCTCTATCCCCTCTATCCCCTCTATCCCTCTATCCCCTCTATCCCCTCTATCCCTCTATCCCCTCTATCCCTCTATCCCCTCTATCCCCTCTATCCCTCTATCCCCTCTATCCCCTCTATCCCTCTATCCCCCCTATCCCCTCTATCCCCTCTATCCCTCCCTCTATCCCCCTTTTCCCCTCTATCCCTCTATCCCCTCTATCACCTCTATCCTCTACTACCCCTCTATCCCTCTATCCCCTCTATCCCCTCTATCCCTCTATCCCCTCTATCCCCTCTATCCCTCTATCCCCTCTATCCCTCTATCCCCTCTATCCCCTCTATCCCTCTATCCCCTCTATCCCCTCTATCCCTCTATCCCCCCTATCCCTCTATCCCCTCTCCATCCCCTCTACCCCTCCCTCTATCCCTCTATCCCCTCTATCCCTCTATCCCCTCTATCACCTCTATCCCTCTATCCCCTCTATCCCTCTATCCCCTCTATCCCTCTATCCCCTCTATCCCCTCTATCTCCTCTATCCCCTCTATCCCTCTATCCCCTCTATCCCCTCTATCCCTCTATCCCCCCTATCCCCTCTATCCCCTCTATCCCCTCCCTCTATCCCCTCTATCCCCTCTATCCCTCTATCCCCTCTAGCACCTCTATCCCCTCTATCCCTCTATCCCCTCTATCCCCTCTATCCCTCTATCCCCTCTATCCCCTCTATCTCCTTTATCTCCTCTATCCCCTCTATCCCCTCCCTCTATCCCCTCTATCCCTCTATCCCCTCTATCCCTCTATCCCCTCTATCCCTCTATCCCCTCTATCCCCTCTATCCCTCTATCCCCTCCCCTCTATCCCTCTATCTCTATATCCTCTACCCCCTCCCTCTATCCCCCTATCCCTCTATCCCTCTAACCCCTCTATCCCCTCTATCCCTCTATCCCCCTATCCCTCTATCTCCTCTATCCCCTCTATTCCCTCTATCCCTCTATCCCCTCTATCCTCTATCCCCCTCCCCTCTATCCCTCTTCTCTATATCCCTCTACCCCCTCCCTCTATCCCCTCTATCCCTCTATCCCTCTAACCCCTCTATCCCTCTATCTATCCCTCTATCCCCTCTATCCCTCTATCCCCTCTATCCCCTCTATCCCTCTATCCCCTCTATCCCCTCTATCTCCTCTATCCCTCTATCCCTCTATCCCCTCTATCCCCTCTATCCCTCTATCCCCTCCCTCTATCCCTCTATCCCCTCTGTCCCCTCTATCCCTCTATCCCCTCTATCCCTCTATCCCCTCTATCCCCTCTATCCCTCTATCCCCTCTATCCCCTCTATCCCCTCTATCTCCTCTATCCCTCTATCTCCTCTATCCCTCTAACCCCTCTATCCCTCTATCTCCTCTATCCCTCTATCCCCTCTATCCCTCTAACTCCTCTATCTCCTCTATCTCCGCTATCCCTCTATCCCTCTATCCCCTCTATCCCTCTATCTCCTCTATATCCTCTATCCCCCTATCCCTCTATCCCCTCTATCCCCTCTATCCCTCTATCCCCTCTATCCCCTCTATCCCCTCAATCCCTCTATCCCCTCTATCCCCTCGATCTCCTCGATCTCCTCTATCCCTCTATCCCCTCTATCCCCTCTATCCTCTCTCCCCTCTATCCCTCTATCCCCCCCCTATCCCTCTATCCCTCTATCCCTCTATCCCCTCGATCTCCTCGATCTCCTCTATCCCCTCTATCCCTCTATCCCTCTATCCCTCTATCCCCTCTCTCCCTCTATCCCCTCCCTCTACCCCTCTATCCCACTATCTCCTCTATCCCTCCATCCCCTCTATCTCCTCTATCCCTCTATCCCCTCTATCCCCTCTATCTCCTCTATCCCTCTATCCCTCTATCCCCTCTATCCCTCTATCCCCTCCCTCTATCCCTCTATCCCCTCTGTCCCCTCTATCTATCCTCTATCCCCTCTATCCCTCTATCATCCCTCTATCCCTCTATCCCCTCTATCCCCTCTATCCTCTATCCCCTCTATCCCTCTATCTCCTTTCTCCTTATCCCTCTATCTCCCCTCCCTCTATCCCCTCTATCCCTCTATCCCCTCTATCCCTCTATCCCCTCTATCCCCTCTATCCCTCTATCCCTCCCCCTCTATCCCTCTATCTCTATATCCCTCTACCCCTCCCTCTATCCCCTCTATCCCTCTATCCCTCTAACCCCTCTATCCCCTCTATCCCTCTATCCCCTCTATCCCTCTATCTCCTCTATCCCCTCTATTCCCTCTATCCCCTCTATCCCCTCTATCCCTCTATCCCCTCCCCTCTATCCCTCTATCTCTATATCCCTCTACCCCCTCCCTCTATCCCTCTATCCCTCTATCCCTCTAACCCTCTATCCCCTCTATCCCTCTATCCCCTCTATCCCTCTATCCCCTCTATCCCCTCTATCCCTCTATCCCCTCTATCCCTCTATCTCCTCTATCCCTCTATCCCTCTATCCCCTCTATCCCTCTATCCCTCTATCCCTCCCTCTATCCCTCTATCCCTCTGTCCCCTCTATCCCTCTATCCCCTCTATCCCTCTATCCCCTCTATCCCCTCTATCCCTCTATCCCCTCTATCCCCTCTATCCCTCTATCCCCTCTATCCCTCTATCTCCTCTATCCCTCTAACCCCTCTATCCCTCTATCTCCTCTATCCCTCTATCCCCTCTATCCCTCTAACTCCTCTATCTCCTCTATCTCCGCTATCCCTCTATCCCTCTATCCCCTCTATCCCTCTATCTCCTCATCCCTCTATCCCCTCAACCCTCTATCCCCTCTATCCCTCTATCCCTCTATCCCTCTATCCCTCTATCCCCTCAATCCCTCTATCCCCTCTATCCCCTCGATCTCCTCGATCTCCTCTATCCCTCTATCCCCTCTATCCTCTATCCCTCTATCCCCTCTATCCCTCTATCCCCCTATCCCTCTATCCCTCTATCCCTCTATCCCCTCGATCTCCTCGATCTCCTCTATCCCCTCTATCCCTCTATCCTCTATCCCCTCTCTCCCTCTATCCCCTCCCTCTACCCCTCTATCCCACTATCTCCTCTATCCTCCATCCCTCTATCTCCTCTATCCCTCTATCCCCTCTATCCCTCTATCTCCTCTATCCCTCTATCCCTCTATCCCTCTATCCCCTCTATCCCTCTATCCCCTCCCTCTATCCCTCTATCCCTCTGTCCCCTCTATCCCTCTATCCCCTCTATCCTCTATCCCCTCTATCCCTCTATCCCCTCTATCCCTCTATCCCCTCTATCCCCTCTATCCCTCTATCCCCTCTATCCCCTCTATCGCCTCTATCCCTCTATCTCCTCTATCCCTCTAACCCCTCTATCCCTCTATCTCCTCTATCCCTCTATCCCCTCTATCCCTCTAACTC
>NW_022262579.1:308604-331104 GCF_002021735.2 Oncorhynchus kisutch | reverse complement strand
GTGTGTGTGTGTGTGTGTGTGTGTGTGTGTGTGTGTGTACAGTATGTGTATGTGTGTGTGTGTGTGTGTGTACAGTATGTGTGTTGTGTTGTGTACAGTATGTGTGTATGTGTGTGTTGTTGTGTGTGTGTGTGTGTGTGTGTGTGTGTGTGTGTGTGTGTGTGTGTGTGTGTGTGTGTGTGTGTACAGTATGTGTGTGTGTGTGTGTGTGTGTGTGTGTACAGTATGTGTGTGTGTGTGTGTGTGTGTGTGTGTGTGTGTGTACAGTATGTGTGTGTGTGTGTGTGTGTGTGTGTGTGTACAGTATGTGTGTGTGTGTGTGTGTGTGTGTGTGTGTGTGTGTGTGTGTGTGTGTACAGTATGTGTGTGTGTGTGTGTGTACAGTATGTGGTGTGTGTGTGTGTGTGTGTGTGTGTGTGTGTGTGTGTGTGTGTGTGTGTGTGTGTGTGTGTGTGTGTGTGTGTGTGTGTGTGTGTGTGTGTGTGTGGTGTCCAGAAACGACAGCGTCCGAGGTGTTTCTGTGGAGGACACGTGGGTTAGAAGAAGAGGAGGGACGTGTCCAGGACGGCAGGGTGCATTATGGGATACAGGAGAGGCGTTACTCTTTCATTTCTGTCCAGAGATGTTGATGAAACGTTAAAATGAAAAGACCCTTTGTGCTTGGAGAATGAGAGCAGCAAAACAAGCCTTCCCCTGCATCTCTTTTTCTCTCTTCTCCCCTCCCCTCCTCTCCTCTCCTCTCTTCTCCCCTCCTCTCTTCTCCTCTCCTCTCATCTCTTCTCCTCTCCTCTCCTCTCCTCTCCTCTCCTCTCCCTCTCCTCTCCTCTCCTCTCCTCTCCTCTCCTCTCCTCTCCTCTCCTCTCCTCTCCTCTCTTCTCCCCTGCATCTCTTCTCCTCTCCTCTCCTCTCTTCTCCCCTCCTCTCTTCTCCCCTGCATCTCTTCTCCTCTCCTCTCCTCTCCACTCCTCTCCTCTCCTCTCCTCTCCTCTCCTCTCCTCTCCTCTCCTCTCCTCTCTTTCCCCTCTCTTCTCCCCTCCTCTCCTCTCCTCTCCTCTCCTCTCCTCTCCTCTCCTCTCCTCTCCTCTCCTCTCCTCTCCTCTCCTCTCCTCTCCTCTCCTCTCCTCTCCTCTCCTCTCCTCTCCTCTCCTCTCATCCTTTGGGACGTTTTAAAGTAACAGATGTTCTGAGACCAGTAAATGAAAACGACATCTCCACGACTCACTTCGAAATGACTTTTTTCTGTTGTTTAGGTTTATAGACATCTGATATGTCTATAAATATACAATGAGGATCTTTTAATGTGCTTTGAAATGATCTCACTCTAAAGGCCTTTGATGATTCTCTTTGAGTGTGTGTGTGTGTGTGTGTGTGTGTGTGTGTGTGTGTGTGTGTGTGTGTGTGTGTGTGTGTGTGTGTGTGTGTGTGTGTGTGTGTGTGTGTGTGTGTGTGTGTGTGTGTGTGTGTGTGTGTGTGTGTGTGTGTGTGTGTGTGAGTGTGTGTGTTGCTCCTACTACCCCACGCTGTGTCTGACCACCAGCCCTGCGTTCTAACATCAATATTATAATGTGACCTGAAGGGAAGGAGGAGACAACACAGTGCAGCAGTTTACACTCTGCAGATCAAAAGATCAGAGAGACTGAATACTAATACTGTAGTGGTGGAAGGTAGAGAGAACAGAGAGACTGAATACTAATACTGTAGTGGTGGAAGATAGAGAGAACAGAGAGACTGAATACTAATACTGTAGTGGTGGAAGGTAGAGAGAACAGAGAGACTGAATACTAATACTGTAGTGATGGAAGGTAGAGAGAACAGAGAGACTGATTACTAATACTGTAGTGATGGAAGATAGAGAGAACAGAGAGACTGAATACTAATACTGTAGTGGTGGAAGGTAGAGAGAACAGAGAGGACTGAATACTAATACTGTAGTGGTGGAAGATAGAGAGAACAGAGAGACTGAATACTAATACTGTAGTGGTGGAAGGTAGAGAGAACAGAGAGACTGAATACTAATACTGTAGTGATGGAAGGTAGAGAGAACAGAGAGACTGATTACTAATACTGTAGTGATGGAAGATAGAGAGAACAGAGAGACTGAATACTAATACTGTAGTGGTGGAAGGTAGAGAGAACAGAGAGACTGAATACTAATACTGTAGTGATGGAAGGTAGAGAGAACAGAGAGACTGAATACTAATACTGTAGTGATGGAAGGTAGAGAGATCAGAGAGACTGAATACTAATACTGTAGTGATGGAAGGTAGAGAGAACAGAGAGACTGAATACTAATACTGTAGTGATGGAAGGTAGAGAGACTGAATACTAATACTGTAGTGATGGAAGGTAGAGAGAACAGAGAGACTGAATACTAATACTGTAGTGATGGAAGGTAGAGAGAACAGAGAGACTGAATACTAATACTGTAGTGATGGAAGGTAGAGAGACTGAATACTAATACTGTAGTGATGGAAGGTAGAGAGAACAGAGAGACTGAATACTAATACTGTAGTGATGGAAGGTAGAGAGACTGAATACTAATACTGTAGTGATGGAAGGTAGAGAGACTGAATACTAATACTGTAGTGATGGAAGGTAGAGAGAACAGAGAGACTGAATACTAATACTGTAGTGATGGAAGGTAGAGAGAACAGAGAGACTCTCCAACTCTCCAACCACTGTTTCTAACTCTCCAACCACTGTTTCTAACTCTCTAACCACAGTTTCCAACTCTCCAACCACTGTTTCCAACTCTCCAATCACTGTTTCCAACTCTCTAACCACTGTTTCCAACTCTCCAATCACTGTTTCCAACTCTCCAACCACTGTTTCCAACTCTCCAGCCACAGTTTCTAACTCTCCAACCACAGTTTCCAACTCTCCAACCACTGTTTCTAACTCTCCAACCACAGTTTCTAACTCTCCAACCACAGTTTCCAACTCTCCAACCACTGTTTCTAACTCTCCAACCACTGTTTCTAACTCTCCAACCACAGTTTCTAACTCCCCAACCACAGTTTCTAACTCTCCAACCACTGTTTCCAACTCTAGAACCACAGTTTCTAACTCTCCAACCACAGTTTCCAACTCTCTAACCACTGTTTCCAACTCTCCAACCACTGTTTCCAACTCTCCAACCACAGTTTCTAACTCTCCAACCACAGTTTCCAACTCTCTAACCACTGTTTCCAACTCTCCAACCACTGTTTCCAACTCTCCAACCACTGTTTCCAACTCTCCAACTACTGTTTCCAACTCTCTAACCACAGTTTCCAACACTCCAACCACTGTTTCCAACTCTCCAATCACTGTTTCCAACTCTCTAACCACTGTTTCCAATTCTCCAATCACTGTTTCCAACTCTCCAACCACTGTTTCCAACTCTCCAGCCACAGTTTCTAACTCTCCAACCACAGTTTCCAACTCTCCAACCACTGTTTCTAACTCTCCAACCACAGTTTCTAACTCTCCAACCACAGTTTCCAACTCTCCAACCACTGTTTCTAACTCTCCAACCACTGTTTCTAACTCTCCAACCACAGTTTCTAACTCTCCAACCACAGTTTCTAACTCTCCAACCACTGTTTCCAACTCTCCAACCACAGTTTCTAACTCTCCAACCACAGTTTCCAACTCTCTAACCACTGTTTCCAACTCTCCAACCACTGTTTCCAACTCTTCAATCACTGTTTCCAACTGTTACTGATTCAATCCCATGCAGCCCCTCACACACACACACACACACACACACACACACACACACACACACACACACACACACACACACACACACACACACACACACACACACACACATACACACACACACACACACCACACACACACACACACACACACACCTCTGTTAAGCCATTGGCTTAACAATAAAGTGGCAAGGGGAATCACCAATATAACCCTGTTACACACACATACACACACACTCACACACACACACACACACACACACACACACACACACACACACACACACACACACACACACACACACACACACACACACACACACACACACACACCCCTCTGTACCATCCTCAGTTTGTTTTCCGTGAACCCATCCCCAGTCCGTCTACAGTTAGGAGACCATGCAACAGAACACATGTACGTCTGTACAGACTCTTCCACTCTTCCAATCCAGATGTTACTGATGAGAGTCAAACGCAGGGAGAATTGGTCTATTCTGCTCAGATCTAGTGTACTAGAATGGGAGAATAATGACTGCACATGGGAATGGAGAGAGAGCAAGAGAGGAGAGAGAGATAGAGAGAGAGAGACAGAGGGATAGAGAGAGAGAGAGAGAGAGAGAGAGAGAGAGAGAGAGAGAGAGAGAGAGAGAGAGAGAGAGAGAGAGAGAGAGAGAGAGGAGAGGAGAGAACGCGGGAGAGAGAGAGAGCCAGAGAGAGAGAGAGACAGAGAGAGAGAGAGAGAAAGCGGGAGAGAGAGAGAGAGAGACAGAGAGAGAGAGAGAGACAAAGCGGGAGAGAGAGAGAGAGCCAGAGAGAGAGAGAGACACTCAGTAAGACCAAAATAATGGTGTTCCAAAAAAGGTCCAGTCACCAGGACCACAAATACAAATTCCATCTAGACACTGTTGCCCTAGAGCACACAAAAAACTATACATACCTTGGCCTAAACATCAGCACCACAGGTAACTTCCACAAAGCTGTGAACGATCTGAGAGACAAGGCAAGAAGGGCATTCTATGCCATCAAAAGAAACATAAATTTCAACATACCAATTAGGATTTGGCTAAAAATACTTGAATCAGTCATAGAGCCCATTGCCCTTTATGGTTGTGAGGTCTGGGGTCCGCTCACCAACCAAGACTTCACAAAATGGGACAAACACCAATTGAGACTCTGCACGCAGAATTCTGCAAAAATATCCTCCGTGTACAACGTAGAACACCAAATAATGCATGCAGAGCAGAATTAGGCCGATACCCACTAATTATCAAAATCCAGAAAAGAGCTGTTAAATTCTACAACCACCTAAAAGGAAGCGATTCACAAACCTTCCATAACAAAGCCATCACCTACAGAGAGATGAACCTGGAGAAGAGTCCCCTAAGCAAGCTGGTCCTGGGGCTCTGTTCACAAACACAAACACACACTACAGAGCCCCAGGACAGCAGCACAATTAGACCCAACCAAATCATGAGAAAACAAAAAGATAACTACTTAACACATTGGAAAGAATTAACAAAAAAACAGAGCAAACTAGAATGCTATTTGGCCCTACACAGAGAGTACACAGCGGCAGAATACCTGACCACTGTGACTGACCCAAAATTAAGGAAAGCCTTGACTATGTACAGACTCAGTGAGCATAGCCTTGCTATTGAGAAAGGCCGCCGTAGGCAGACATGGCTCTCAAGAGAAGACAGGCTATGTGCTCACTGCCCACAAAATGAGGTGGAAACTGAGCTGCACTTCCTAACCTCCTGCCCAATGTATGACCATATTAGAGAGACATATTTCCCTCAGATTACACAGATCCACAAAGAATTCGAAAACAAATCCAATTTTGAAAAACTCCCATATCTACTGGGTGAAATTCCACAGTGTGCCATCACAGCAGCAAGATTTGTGACCTGTTGCCACAAGAAAAGGGCAACCAGTGAAGAACAAACACCATTGTAAATACAACCCATATTATGCTTATTTATTTTATCTTGTGTCCTTTAGCCATTTGTACATTGTTAGAACACTGTATATATATATAATATGACATTTGTAATGTCTTTACTGTTTTGAAACTTCTGTATGTGTAATGTTTACTGTTAATTTTTGTTGTTTTTCACTTTATATATTCACTTTGTATGTTGTCTACCTCACTTGCTTTGGCAATGTTAACACATGTTTCCCATGCCAATAAAGCCCTTGAATTGAATTGAATTGAATTGACAGAGAGAGAGAGAGAGAAAGCGGGAGAGAGAGAGAGAGAGAGAGAGAGAAAGCGGGAGGAGAGAGAGAGAGAGAGAGAGACAGAGAGAGAGAGAGAGAGAGAGAGAGAGAGAGAGAGAGAGAAAGCGGGAGAGAGAGAGAGAGAGAGAGAGACAGAGAGAGAGCCAGAGAGAGAGAGAGACAGAGAGAGAGAGAGAGAAAGCGGGAGAGAGAGAGAGAGAGAGAGAGACAGAGAGAGAGAGACAGAGAGAGAGAGACAGAGAGAGAGAGAGAGAAAGCGGGAGAGAGAGAGAGAGAGAGAGCCAGAGAGAGAGAGAGAGACAGAGAGAGAGAGAGAAAGCGGGAGAGAGAGAGAGAGAGAGCCAGAGAGAGAGAGAGACAGAGAGAGAGAGAGAGAAAGCGGGAGAGAGAGAGAGAAGATAAAGCGGGAGAGAGAGAGAGAGAGAGCCAGAGAGAGAGAGACAGAGAGAGAGAGAGA
This sequence comes from Oncorhynchus kisutch, assembly GCF_002021735.2. Lineage (NCBI taxonomy): Eukaryota > Metazoa > Chordata > Actinopteri > Salmoniformes > Salmonidae > Oncorhynchus > Oncorhynchus kisutch. Next base: position 324,702 of record NW_022262579.1, on the reverse strand, counting down.
GAAAGCGGGAAGAGAGAGAGAGAGAGAGAGAGACAGCAGCAAGATTTGTGACCTGTTGCCACGAGAAAAGGGCAACCAGTGAAGAACAAACACCATTGTAAATACAACCCATATTTATGCTTATTTATTTTATCTTGTGTCCTTTAACCATTTGTACATTGTTAGAACACTGTATATATATATAATATGACATTTGTAATGTCTTTACTGTTTTGAAACTTCTGTATGTGTAATGTTTACTGTTCATTTTTGTTGTTTTTCACTTTATATATTCACTTTGTATGTTGTCTACCTCACTTGCTTTGGCAATGTTAACACATGTTTCCCATGCCAATAAAGCCCTTGAATTGAATTGAATTGACAGAGAGAGAGAGAGAGAGAGAGAGAGAGACAGAGAGAGAGAGAGAGAGAGAAAGCGGGAGAGAGAGAGAGAGAGAGCCAGAGAGAGAGAGAGACAGAGAGAGAGAGAGAGAGAGAAAGCGGGAGAGAGAGAGAGAGAGGGAGAGAGCGAGTGAGACAGAGAGTGAGAGGAGAGAGAGAGAGAGAAAGAGAGAGCGAGAGACATACACTTTAATTGAATGGCATCTACCAGCTGTGGTCCCGGAGGCCTAGTAAAGTGGTTCGAGCAGCAGTCACTGGGTACTAACGGGTACATCTGTGGTTGTCTGGGGTTGACCGCAGGCGGAACACACTCCAGACTGTGTTAAAGACTGTTTCCAAGTGTTCCTCCTGAGGGAGTCTGGGACTGACTGTAGTCACCACCACCTCAAACAGAGAGTCAATTCTGGACCCCTTGACCCCTGAACTTGGGCTGGTTTCCATCCTGCACTTCATCAGCCCTCTGTTCTGTCCTGTCCTATCCTGGATCGATCCTGTTCTATTCTGTTCTATCCTGGATCGATCCTGTTCTATTCTGTTCCGTCCTGGTTCTATCCTGGTTCTATCCTGTTACATCCTGTTCTATCCTGTTACATCCTGTTCTATCCTGGTTCTATCCTGTTACATCCTGTTATATCCTGGTTCTATACTGTTCTATCCTGGTTCTATCCTGTTCTATCCTGGTTCTATACTGTTCTATCCTGGTTCTATCCTGTTCTATACTGTTCCATTCTGATTCTATCCTGTTCTATCCTGTTACATCCTGTTCTATCCTGGTTCTATCCTGTTCTATCCTGGTTCTATCCTGTTACATCCTGTTCTATCCTGTTCTATCCTGGTTCTATCCTGTTCTATCCTGGTTCTATCCTGTTCCATTCTGATTCTATCCTGTTCTATCCTGTTACATCCTGTTCTATCCTGGTTCTATCCTGTTCTATCCTGGTTCTATCCTGTTACATCCTGTTCTATCCTGTTCTATCCTGGTTCTATCCTGTTTTATCCTGGTTCTATCCTGTTACATCCTGGTTCTATCCTGTTACATCCTGTTCTATCCTGTTCTATCCTGGTTCTATCCTGTTCTATCCTGTTTCAACCACCCTGGTTTAAACTGTCCTGTCCAGACTCTGAACCACCCTGGTTTAAACTGTCCTGTCCAGACTCTGAATCACCCTGGTCTAAACTGTCCTGTCCAGACTCTGAATCACCCTGGTCTAAACTGTCCTGTCCAGACTCTGAATCACCCTGGTCTAAACTGTCCTGTCCAGACTCTGAACCACCCTGGTCTAAACTGTCCTGTCCAGACTCTGAATCACCCTGGTCTAAACTGTCCTGTCCAGACTCTGAATCACCCTGGTCTAAACTGTCCTGTCCAGACTCTGAACCACCCTGGTCTAAACTGTCCTGTCCAGACTCTGAATCACCCTGGTCTAAACTGTCCTGTCCAGACTCTGAATCACCCTGGTCTAAACTGTCCTGTCCAGACTCTGAACCACCCTGGTTTAAACTGTCCTGTCCAGAGTCTGAACCACCCTGGTCTAAACTGTCCTGTCCAGACTCTGAATCACCCTGGTCTAAACTGTCCTGTCCCCTCCAGAGATAAAACCTCTCCAGACTCTGAATCACCCTGGTCTAAACTGTCCTGTCCCTTCCAGATTTAAAGCTTCTCTAGACTCTGAATCACCCTGCTTTAAACTGTACTGTCCAGACTCTGAACCACCCTGGTCTAAACTGTCCTGTCCCTTCCAGATTTAAAGCTTCTCTAGACTCTGAATCACCCTGGTCTAAAATGTCCTCTCCAGACTCTGAACCACCCTGGTTTAAACTGTCCTCTCTAGACTCTGAACCACCCTGGTCTAAACTGTCCTGTCCAGACTCTGAGAGCCTTGCTGCTGTGACCGGAACAGAGTATGTTCTCTCATTACAGACTGACATCCCGAGCTATGAACCATGCGGAGCTAGATCACTGACTGCTATGAACCATGCGGAGCTAGATGCTGAGCTAGATCACTGACTGCTATGAACCATGCGGAGCTAGATCACTGACTGCTATGAACCATGCGGAGCTAGATCACTGACTGCTATGAACCATGCGGAGCTAGATCACTGACTGCTATGAACCATGCGGAGCTAGATCACTGACTGCTATGAACCATGCGGAGCTAGATGCTGAGCTAGATCACTGACTGCTATGAACCATGCGGAGCTAGATCACTGACTGCTATGAACCATGCGGAGCTAGATCACTGACTGCTATGAACCATGCGGAGCTAGATCACTGACTGCTATGAACCATGCGGAGCTAGATCACTGACTGCTATGAACCATGCGGAGCTAGATCACTGACTGCTATGAACCATGCGGAGCTAGATCACTGACTGCTATGAACCATGCCGAGCTAGATCACTGACTGCTATGAACCATGCGGAGCTAGATCACTGACTGCTATCAACCATGCGGAGCTAGATCACTGACTGCTATGAACCATGCGGAGCTAGATCACTGACTGCTATGAACCATGCGGAGCTAGATCACTGACTGCTATGAACCATGCCGAGCTAGATCACTGACTGCTATGAACCATGCGGAGCTAGATCACTGACTGCTATGAACCATGCGGAGCTAGATCACTGACTGCTATGAACCATGCGGAGCTAGATGCTGAGCTAGATCACTGACTGCTATGAACCATGCGGAGCTAGATCACTGACTGCTATGAACCATGCGGAGCTAGATCACTGACTGCTATGAACCATGCGGAGCTAGATCACTGACCGCTATGAACCATGCGGAGCTAGATCACTGACTGCTATGAACCATGCGGAGCTAGATCACTGACTGCTATGAACCATGCCGAGCTAGATCACTGACTGCTATGAACCATGCCGAGCTAGATCACTGACTGCTATGAACCATGCGGAGCTAGATCACTGACTGCTATGAACCATGCGGAGTTAGATCACTGACTGCTATGAACCATGCGGAGCTAGATCACTGACTGCTATGAACCATGCGGAGTTAGATCACTGACTGCTATGAACCATGCGGAGTTAGATCACTGACTACTATGAACCATGCGGAGTTAGATCACTGACTACTATGAACCATGCGGAGCTAGATCACTGACTGCTATGAACCATGCGGAGCTAGATCACTGACTGCTATGAACCATGCCGAGCTAGATCACTGACTGCTATGAACCATGCGGAGCTAGATCACTGACTGCTATGAACCATGCCGAGCTAGATCACTGACTGCTATGAACCATGCGGAGCTAGATCACTGACTGCTATGAACCATGCGGAGCTAGATCACTGACTGCTATGAACCATGCGGAGCTAGATCACTGACTGCTATGAACCATGCGGAGCTAGATCACTGACTGCTATGAACCATGCCGAGCTAGATCACTGACTGCTATGAACCATGCGGAGCTAGATCACTGACTGCTATGAACCATGCGGAGCTAGATCACTGACTGCTATGAACCATGCGGAGTTAGATCACTGACTGCTATGAACCATGCGGAGCTAGATCACTGACTGCTATGAACCATGCGGAGCTAGATCACTGACTGCTATGAACCATGCGGAGCTAGATCACTGACTGCTATGAACCATGCGGAGTTAGATCACTGACTGCTATGAACCATGCGGAGCTAGATCACTGACTGCTATGAACCATGCGGAGCTAGATCACTGACTGCTATGAACCATGCGGAGCTAGATCACTGACTGCTATGAACCATGCGGAGCTAGATCACTGACTGCTATGAACCATGACGAGCTAGATGCTGAGCTAGATCACTGACTGCTATGAACCATGCGGAGCTAGATGACGAGCTAGATCACTGACTGCTATGAACCATGCGGACCTAGATCACTGACTGCTATGAACCATGCGGAGCTAGATGCTGAGCTAGATCACTGACTGCTATGAACCATGCGGAGCTAGATCACTGACTACTATGAACCATGCGGAGCTAGATCACTGACTGCTATGAACCATGAGGAGCTAGATCACTGACTGCTATGAACCATGCCGAGCTAGATGCTGAGCTAGATCACTGACTGCTATGAACCATGCGGAGCTAGATCACTGACTACTATGAACCATGCCGAGCTAGATGCGGAGCTAGATCACTGACTACTATGAACCATGCCGAGCTAGATGCTGAGCTAGATTACTGACCGCTATGAACCATGCGGAGCTAGATGCCGAGCTAGATCACTGACTGCTATGAACCATGCCAAGCTAGATAGCGAGCTAGATCACTGACCGCTATGAACCATGCCGAGCTAGATGCCGAGCTAGATCACTGACTGCTATGAACCATGACGAGCTAGATGCCGAGCTAGATCACTGACTGCTATGAACCATGACGAGCTAGATGCCGAGCTAGATCACTGACCGCTATGGACCATGCCGAGCTACCCTGTCTTCTAAGAGACCAGCAGACGAGGCTGGCCAGAGGGTTAGGGTTAGGGTTACTACCCTCCACTCTCTCTGCTAGAGCACCACAGCATGGTTCCAGCAGACGAGGCTGGCCAGAGGGTTAGGGTTAGGGTTACTACCATCCACTCTCTCTGCTAGAGCACCACAGCATGGTTCCAGCAGACGAGGCTGGCCAGAGGGTTAGGGTTAGGGTTACTACCCTCCACTCTCTCTGCTAGAGCACCACAGCATGCCAGGCTTCCCACTACCCTCCACTCTCTCTGCTAGAGCACCACAGCATGGTTCCAGCAGACGAGGCTGGCCAGAGGGTTAGGGTTAGGGTTACTACCCTCCACTCTCTCTGCTAGAGCACCACAGCATGGTTCCAGCAGACGAGGCTGGCCAGAGGGTTAGGGTTAGGGTTACTACCCTCCACTCTCTCTGCTAAAGCACCACAGCATGCCAGGCTTCCCACTACCCTCCACTCTCTCTGCTAGAGCACCACAGCATGGTTCCAGCAGACGAGGCTGGCCAGAGGGTTAGGGTTAGGGTTACTACCCTCCACTCTCTCTGCTAGAGCACCACAGCATGGTTCCAGCAGACGAGGCTGGCCAGAGGGTTAGGGTTAGGGTTACTACCCTCCACTCTCTCTGCTAGAGCACCACAGCATGGTTCCAGCAGACGAGGCTGGCCAGAGGGTTAGGGTTAGGGTTACTACCCTCCACTCTCTCTGCTAGAGCACCACAGCATGGTTCCAGCAGACGAGGCTGGCCAGAGGGTTAGGGTTAGGGTTACTACCCTCCACTCTCTCTGCTAGAGCACCACAGCATGGTTCCAGCAGACGAGGCTGGCCAGAGGGTTAGGGTTAGGGTTACTACCCTCCACTCTCTCTGCTAGAGCACCACAGCATGGTTCCAGCAGACGAGGCTGGCCAGAGGGTTAGGGTTAGGGTTACTACCCTCCACTCTCTCTGCTAGAGCACCACAGCATGGTTCCAGCAGACGAGGCTGGCCAGAGGGTTAGGGTTACTACCCTCCACTCTCTGCTAGAGCACCACAGCATGGTTTCAGCAGACGAGGCTGGCCAGAGGGTTAGGGTTACTACCCTCCACTCTCTCTGCTAGAGCACCACAGCATGGTTCCAGCAGACGAGGCTGGCCAGAGGGTTAGGGTTAGGGTTACTACCCTCCACTCTCTCTGCTAGAGCACCACAGCATGGTTCCAGCAGACGAGGCTGGCCAGAGGGTTAGGGTTAGGGTTACTACCCTCCACTCTCTCTGCTAGAGCACCACAGCATGGTTCCAGCAGACGAGGCTGGCCAGAGGGTTAGGGTTAGGGTTACTACCCTCCACTCTCTCTGCTAGAGCACCACAGCATGGTTCCAGCAGACGAGGCTGGCCAGAGGGTTAGGGTTAGGGTTACTACCCTCCACTCTCTCTGCTAGAGCACCACAGCATGGTTCCAGCAGACGAGGCTGGCCAGAGGGTTAGGGTTAGGGTTACTACCCTCCACTCTCTCTGCTAGAGCACCACAGCATGGTTCCAGAAGACGAGGCTGGCCAGATGGTTAGGGTTAGGGTTACTACCCTCCACTCTCTCTGCTAGAGCACCACAGCATGGTTCCAGCAGACGAGGCTGGCCAGAGGGTTCGGGTTAGGGTTACTACCCTCCACTCTCTCTGCTAGAGCACCACAGCATGGTTCCAGCAGACGAGGCTGGCCAGAGGGTTAGGGTTAGGGTTACTACCCTCCACTCTCTCTGCTAGAGCACCACAGCATGGTTCCAGCAGACGAGGCTGGCCAGAGGGTTAGGGTTAGGGTTACTACCCTCCACTCTCTCTGCTAGAGCACCACAGCATGGTTCCAGCAGACGAGGCTGGCCAGAGGGTTAGGGTTAGGGTTACTACCCTCCACTCTCTCTGCTAGAGCACCACAGCATGGTTCCAGCAGACGAGGCTGGCCAGAGGGTTAGGGTTAGGGTTACTACCCTCCACTCTCTCTGCTAGAGCACCACAGCATGGTTCCAGCAGACGAGGCTGGCCAGAGGGTTAGGGTTAGGGTTACTACCCTCCACTCTCTCTGCTAGAGCACCACAGCATGGTTCCAGAAGACGAGGCTGGCCAGAGGGTTAGGGTTAGGGTTACTACCCTCCACTCTCTCTGCTAGAGCACCACAGCATGGTTCCAGCAGACGAGGCTGGCCAGAGGGTTCGGGTTAGGGTTACTACCCTCCACTCTCTCTGCTAGAGCACCACAGCATGGTTCCAGCAGACGAGGCTGGCCAGAGGGTTAGGGTTAGGGTTACTACCCTCCACTCTCTCTGCTAGAGCACCACAGCATGGTTCCAGCAGACGAGGCTGGCCAGAGGGTTAGGGTTAGCGTTACTACCCTCCACTCTCTCTGCTAGAGCACCACATCATGGTTCCAGCAGACGAGGCTGGCCAGAGGGTTAGGGTTAGGGTTACTACCCTCCACTCTCTCTGCTAGAGCACCACAGCATGGTTCCAGCAGACGAGGCTGGCCAGAGGGTTAGGGTTAGGGTTACTACCCTCCACTCTCTCTGCTAGAGCACCACAGCATGGTTCCAGCAGACGAGGCTGGCCAGAGGGTTAGGGTTAGGGTTACTACCCTCCACTCTCTCTGCTAGAGCACCACAGCATGGTTCCAGCAGACGAGGCTGGCCAGAGGGTTAGGGTTACTACCCTCCACTCTCTCTGCTAGAGCACCACAGCATGGTTCCAGCAGACGAGGCTGGCCAGAGGGTTAGGGTTAGGGTTACTACCCTCCACTCTCTCTGCTAGAGCACCACAGCATGGTTCCAGCAGACGAGGCTGGCCAGAGGGTTAGGGTTAGGGTTACTACCCTCCACTCTCTCTGCTAGAGCACCACAGCATGGTTCCAGCAGACGAGGCTGGCCAGAGGGTTAGGGTTAGGGTTACTACCCTCCACTCTCTCTGCTAGAGCACCACAGCATGGTTCCAGCAGACGAGGCTGGCCAGAGGGTTAGGGTTAGTACCCTCCACTCTCTCTGCTAGAGCACCACAGCATGGTTCCAGCAGATGAGGCTGGCCAGAGGGTTAGGGTTAGCGTTACTACCCTCCACTCTCTCTGCTAGAGCACCATAGCATGGTTCCAGCAGACGAGGCTGGCCAGAGGGTTAGGGTTAGGGTTACTACCCTCCACTCTCTCTGCTAGAGCACCACAGCATGGTTCCAGCAGACGAGGCTGGCCAGAGGGTTAGGGTTAGGGTTAGGGTTACTACCCTCCACTCTCTCTGCTAGAGCACCACAGCATGGTTCCAGCAGACGAGGCTGGCCAGAGGGTTAGGGTTAGGGTTACTACCCTCCACTCTCTCTGCTAGAGCACCACAGCATGGTTCCAGCAGACGAGGCTGGCCAGAGGGTTAGGGTTAGGGTTACTACCCTCCACTCTCTCTGCTAGAGCACCACAGCATGGTTCCAGAAGATGAGGCTGGCCAGAGGGTTAGGGTTAGGGTTACTACCCTCCACTCTCTCTGCTAGAGCACCACAGCATGGTTCCAGCAGACGAGGCTGGCCAGAGGGTTCGGGTTAGGGTTACTACCCTCCACTCTCTCTGCTAGAGCACCACATCATGGTTCCAGCAGACGAGGCTGGCCAGAGGGTTAGGGTTAGGGTTACTACCCTCCACTCTCTCTGCTAGAGCACCACAGCATGGTTCCAGCAGACGAGGCTGGCCAGAGGGTTAGGGTTAGCGTTACTACCCTCCACTCTCTCTGCTAGAGCACCACATCATGGTTCCAGCAGACGAGGCTGGCCAGAGGGTTAGGGTTAGGGTTACTACCCTCCACTCTCTCTGCTAGAGCACCACAGCATGGTTCCAGCAGACGAGGCTGGCCAGAGGGTTAGGGTTAGGGTTACTACCCTCCACTCTCTCTGCTAGAGCACCACAGCATGGTTCCAGCAGACGAGGCTGGCCAGAGGGTTAGGGTTAGGGTTACTACCCTCCACTCTCTCTGCTAGAGCACCACAGCATGGTTCCAGCAGACGAGGCTGGCCAGAGGGTTAGGGTTAGGGTTACTACCCTCCACTCTCTCTGCTAGAGCACCACAGCATGGTTCCAGCAGATGAGGCTGGCCAGAGGGTTAGGGTTAGCGTTACTACCCTCCGCTCTCTCTGCTAGAGCACCACAGCATGGTTCCAGCAGACGAGGCTGGCCAGAGGGTTAGGGTTAGGGTTACTACCCTCCGCTCTCTCTGCTAGAGCACCACAGCATGGTTCCAGCAGACGAGGCTGGCCAGAGGGTTAGGGTTAGGGTTACTACCCTCCACTCTCTCTGCTAGAGCACCACAGCATGGTTCCAGCAGACGAGGCTGGCCAGAGGGTTAGGGTTAGGGTTACTACCCTCCACTCTCTCTGCTAGAGCACCACAGCATGGTTCCAGCAGACGAGGCTGGCCAGAGGGTTAGGGTTAGGGTTACTACCCTCCACTCTCTCTGCTAGAGCACCACAGCATGGTTCCAGAAGACGAGGCTGGCCAGAGGGTTAGGGTTAGGGTTACTACCCTCCACTCTCTCTGCTAGAGCACCACAGCATGGTTCCAGCAGACGAGGCTGGCCAGAGGGTTCGGGTTAGGGTTACTACCCTCCACTCTCTCTGCTAGAGCACCACAGCATGGTTCCAGCAGACGAGGCTGGCCAGAGGGTTAGGGTTACTACCCTCCACTCTCTCTGCTAGAGCACCACAGCATGGTTCCAGCAGACGAGGCTGGCCAGAGGGTTAGGGTTAGCGTTACTACCCTCCACTCTCTCTGCTAGAGCACCACATCATGGTTCCAGCAGACGAGGCTGGCCAGATGGTTAGGGTTAGGGTTACTACCCTCCACTCTCTCTGCTAGAGCACCACAGCATGGTTCCAGCAGACGAGGCTGGCCAGAGGGTTAGGGTTAGGGTTACTACCCTCCACTCTCTCTGCTAGAGCACCACAGCATGGTTCCAGCAGACGAGGCTGGCCAGAGGGTTAGGGTTAGGGTTACTACCCTCCACTCTCTCTGCTAGAGCACCACAGCATGGTTCCAGCAGACGAGGCTGGCCAGAGGGTTAGGGTTAGGGTTACTACCCTCCACTCTCTCTGCTAGAGCACCACAGCATGGTTCCAGCAGACGAGGCTGGCCAGAGATCGCGGATTGTCTCTTTAATAGAGAACAGGCAGTTGTGGAAGTTTTTATGGCTTCACTACAGACCCTGGTTCGATTCCAGGCCGTAGCCTGGCCGTGATTGGGAGTCCCATAGGGCGGCGCACAATTGGCACAGCGTCGTCCGGGATATGATTTGGCCGGGGGGGGTAGGCCGTCATTGTAAATAAGACTTTGTTCTTAATACTATCCAGTGGACTCCAGACAACCAGGCAGCCACAGTAACGATAGACTGGCATCGTTGGGACTTGGTGACAGCCCTATCTGTGAGGTAGCTGTCGACTTCACAGTGTAGAAAGAGGATCAGGAGTGACCCAGGGTCTTTGGGTACTTGAATAGCGCTGTATCTGCTGGTATACCTGGTAACCCAGGTATCAGAACCGTTTCTCTCTGGGTTTTTCAACAGAGGTAGAAGAGTACAATCTGTCCATGGTGTTCAGATCACAGTGAACACAGAAAGGACGCAATCTGTCCTACTGGAGTCTACTACTCTATGGACTGAGCTGTAGTCTGTCCTACTGGAGTCTACTGCTCTGTGGACTGAGCTGTAGTCTGTCCTGCTGGAGTCTACTGCTCTATGGACTGAGCTGTAGTCTGTCCTACTGGAATCTACTGCTCTATGGACTGAGCTGTAGTCTGTCCTACTGGAGTCTACAGGAGTCTACTGCTATATGGACTGAGCTGTAGTCTGTCCTACTGGAGTCTACTGGCATCTACTGCTCAATGGGCTGAGCTGTAGTCTGTCCTACTGGAGTCTACTGGAATCTACTGCTCTATGGACTGAGCTGTAGTCTGTCCTACTGGAATCTGCTCCTCTATGGACTGAGCTGTAGTCTGTCCTACTGGAGTCTACTGGAGTCTACTGCTCTATGGACTGAGCTGTAGTCTCACCTACTGGAGTCTACTGCTCTATGGACTGAGCTGTAGTCTGTCCTACTGGAGTCTACTGGAATCTACTGCTCTATGGACTGAGCTGTAGTCTGTCCTACTGGAATCTGCTCCTCTATGGACTGAGCTGTAGTCTGTCCTACTGGAGTCTACTGGAGTCTACTGCTCTATGGACTGAGCTGTAGTCTCACCTACTGGAGTCTACTGCTCTATGGACTGAGCTGTAGTCTGTCCTACTGAAGTCTACTGGAATCTACTGCTCTATGGACTGAGCTGTAGTTTGTCCTACTGGAGTCTACTGGAATCTACTGCTCTATGGACTGAGCTGTAGTCTGTCCTGCTGGAGTCTACTGCTCTATGGACTGAGCTGTAGTTTGTCCTACTGGAATCTACTGCCCTATGGACTGAGCTGTAGTCTGTCCTACTGGAGTCTACTGCTCTATGGACTGAGCTGGAGACTGGTCCCAGATCTGTCTTGTCAGCTCAAGTGGTCACCTATGAACTCCACTGACTATAAGAGTTAAACAGCAATAACTGATCTGAGACCAGGAGAGTTGAGCTGTGGATGATGACATGAGGGGATATGATCTGCTGTTCCCTCTGATGCCCAGCGTTCTGTCTGTCTGTCTGGGACTCTAACTAACATTAAAGGGAGAGGCTGGGCTTTCCCATTGATTTCCCACAGGAGACAATTAAGTGATATGATCTCCTCTCCTCTCCCCTCCCCTCCCCTCCCCTCCCCTCCCCTCCCCTCCACTCCCCTCCCCTCCCCTCTCCTGTGCATAAACACACAGGGATGTAGCCAGCATAAACACACAGGGATGTACCCAGCATAAACACACAGGGATGTACCCAGCATAAACACACAGGGATGTACCCAGCATAAACACACAGGGATGTACCCAGCATAAACACACAGGGATGTACCCAGCATAAACACACAGGGATGTACCCAGCATAAACACACAGGGATGTACCCAGCATAAACACACAGGGATGAGGCTCTTCTCTCCCAGCTAGCTGCAGCTCGCTATTGCGTCCCAAATTGCACCCTATGCCCTTCATAGTGCACTACTTTAGACCAGAGCCCTATAGGGTAGTAGTGCACTACTTAAACCAGGGTCTATAGGGTAGTAGTGCACTACTTTAGACCAGGGTCTATAGGGTAGTAGTGCACTACTTTAGACCAAGACCTATAGGGTAGTAGTGCACTACACAACCCAGCAGTAGGATCAACCAAACAACCCAGCAGTAGAGTCAACCAAACAACCCAGCAGTAGGATCAACCAAACAACCCAGCAGTAGGATCAACCAAACAACCCAGCAGTAGGATCAACCAAACAACCCAGCAGTAGAGTCAACCAAACAACCCAGCAGTAGGATCAACCAAACAACCCAGCAGTAGAGTCAACCAATCAACCCAGCAGTAGAGTCAATCAAACAACCCAGTAGGATCAACCAAACAACCCAGTAGTAGGATCAACCAAACAACCCAGTAGAATCAACCAAACAACCCAGCAGTAGGGTCAACCAAACAACCCAGTAGAATCAACCAAACAACCCAGCAGTAGGGTCAACCAAACAACCCAACAGTAGGGTCAACCAAACAACCCAGCAGTAGGATCAAACAAACAACCCATGTAGGATCAACCAAACAACACAACAGTAGGATCAACCAAACAACCCTGCAGTCGGATCAACCAAACAACCCAGCAGTAGAGTCAACCAAACAACCCAGTAGGATCAACCAAACAACCCAGCAGTAGGATCAATCAAACAACCCAGCAGTAGGATCAACCAAACAACCCAGCAGCAGGATCAACCAAACAACCCAGCAGTAGGATCAACCAAACAACCCAGCAGCAGGATCAACCAAACAACCCAGTAGTAGGATCAACCAAACAACCCTGCAGTAGGATCAACCAAACAACCCTGCAGTAGGATCAACCAAACAACCCTGCAGTAGGATCAACCAAACAACCCATGCAGTAGGATCAACCAAACAACCCAGCAGCAGGATCAACCAAACAACCCAGCAGTAGGATCAACCAAACAACCCTGCAGTAGGATCAACCAAACAACCCAGCAGTAGGATCAACCAAACAACCCAGCAGTAGGATCAACCAAACAACCCAGCAGTAGGATCAACCAAACAACCCAGTAGATCAACCAAACAACCCAGCAGTAGAGTCAACCAAACAACCCAGTAGATCAACCAAACAACCCAGCTGTAGGATCAACCAAACAACCCAGCAGTAGGATCAACCAAACAACCCAGTAGATCAACCAAACAACCCAGCTGTAGGATCAACCAAACAACCCAGCAGTAGGATCAACCAAACAACCCAGGAGTAGGATCAACCAAACAACCCAGCAGTAGGATCAACCAAACAACCCAGCAGTAGATTCAACCAAACAACCCTGCAGTAGGATCAACCAAACAACCCAGTAGAATCTACCAAACAACCCAGCAGTAGGATCAACCAAACAACCCAGTAGGATCAACCAAACAACCCAGCAGTAGGATCAACCAAACAACCCAGTAGGATCAACCAAACAACCCATGCAGTAGGATCAACCAAACAACCCAGCAGTAGAGTCAACCAAACAACCCAGCAGTAGGATCAAACAAACAACCCAGCAGTAGGATCAACCAAACAACCCAGTAGATCAACCAAACAACCCAGCAGTAGAGTCAACCAAACAACCCAGTAGATCAACCAAACAACCCAGCTGTAGGATCAACCAAACAACCCAGCAGTAGGATCAACCAAACAACCCAGTAGATCAACCAAACAACCCAGCTGTAGGATCAACCAAACAACCCAGCAGTAGGATCAACCAAACAACCCAGGAGTAGGATCAACCAAACAACCCAGCAGTAGGATCAACCAAACAACCCAGCAGTAGATTCAACCAAACAACCCTGCAGTAGGATCAACCAAACAACCCAGTAGAATCTACCAAACAACCCAGCAGTAGGATCAACCAAACAACCCAGTAGGATCAACCAAACAACCCAGCAGTAGGATCAACCAAACAACCCAGTAGGATCAACCAAACAACCCATGCAGTAGGATCAACCAAACAACCCAGCAGTAGAGTCAACCAAACAACCCAGCAGTAGGATCAAACAAACAACCCAGCAGTAGAGTCAACCAAACAACCCAGCAGTAGATCAACCAAACAACCCAGTAGGATCAACCAAACAACCCAGTTGTTTGGATCAACCAAACAACCCAGGAGTAGGATCAACCAAACAACCCAGCAGTAGGATCAACCAAACAACCCAGCAGTAGATTCAACCAAACAACCCTGCAGTAGGATCAACCAAACAACCCAGTAGAATCTACCAAACAACCCAGCAGTAGGATCAACCAAACAACCCAGCAGTAGATCAACCAAACAACCCAGTAGGATCAACCAAACAACCCAGTAGGATCAACCAAACAACCCAGCAGTAGGATCAACCAAACAACCCAGTAGGATCAACCAAACAACCCATGCAGTAGGATCAACCAAACAACCCAGCAGTAGAGTCAACCAAACAACCCAGCAGTAGATCAACCAAACAACCCAGTAGGATCAACCAAACAACCCAGCAGTAGGATCAATCAAACAACCCAGCAGTAGGATCAACCAAACAACCCAGCAGCAGGATCAACCAAACAACCCAGCAGTAGGATCAACCAAACAACCCTGCAGTAGGATCAACCAAACAACCCAGCAGTAGGATCAACCAAACAACCCAGCAGTAGGATCAACCAAACAACCCAGTAGATCAACCAAACAAACCAGCAGTAGTGTCAACCAAACAACCCAGTAGATCAACCAAACAACCCAGCTGTAGGATCAACCAAACAACCCAGCAGTAGGATCAACCAAACAACCCAGTAGATCAACCAAACAACCCAGCTGTAGGATCAACCAAACAACCCAGCAGTAGGATCAACCAAACAACCCAGGAGTAGGATCAACCAAACAACCCAGCAGTAGGATCAACCAAACAACCCAGCAGTAGATTCAACCAAACAACCCTGCAGTAGGATCAACCAAACAACCCAGTAGAATCTACCAAACAACCCAGCAGTAGGATCAACCAAACAACCCAGTAGGATCAACCAAACAACCCAGCGGTAGGATCAACCAAACAACCCAGTAGGATCAACCAAACAACCCATGCAGTAGGATCAACCAAACAACCCAGCAGTAGAGTCAACCAAACAACCCAGCAGTAGGATCAAACAAACAACCCAGCAGTAGAGTCAACCAAACAACCCAGCAGTAGATCAACCAAACAACCCAGTAGGATCAACCAAACAACCCAGTAGGATCAACCAAACAACCCAGCAGTAGGATCAACCAAACAACCCAGTAGGATCAACCAAACAACCCATGCAGTAGGATCAACCAAACAACCCAGCAGTAGAGTCAACCAAACAACCCAGCAGTAGAGTCAACCAAACAACCCAGCAGTAGGATCAAACAAACAACCCAGCAGTAGAGTCAACCAAACAACCCAGCAGTAGGATCAAACAAACAACCCAGCAGTAGGATCAACCAAACAACCCATCATATTTTTGAGTGTAGTGCTCTAGTCCAATGTAGTGTACCATATGTCGGGTTCCATTTGGGACGTGGGCCAGAACGTTCTAGTCAGGAGGACTCCCCAGAGTACTGTGAGAACTAAGGCTTTGTGTTCTAGTCAGGAGGACTCGCCAGAGTACTGTGAGACCTAAGGCTTTATGTTCTAGTCAGGAGGACTCGCCAGAGTACTGTGACAACTAAGGCTTTGTGTTCTAGTCAGGAGGACTCCCCAGAGTACTGTGAGAACTAAGGCTTTGTGTTCTAGTCAGGAGGACTCCCCAGAGTACTGTGACAACTAAGGCTTTGTGTTCTAGTCAGGAGGACTCCCCAGAGTACTGTGAGAACTAAGGCTTTGTGTTCTAGTCAGGAGGACTCGCCAGAGTACTGTGACAACTAAGGCTTTGTGTTGTAGTCAGGAGGACTCCCCAGAGTACTGTGAGAACTAAGGCTTTGTGTTCTAGTCAGGAGGACTCCCCAGAGTACTGTGAGAACTAAGACTTTGTGTTCTAGTCAGGAGGACTCGCCAGAGTACTGTGACAACTAAGGCTTTGTGTTGTAGTCAGGAGGACTCCCCAGAGTACTGTGAGAACTAAGGCTTTGTGTTCTAGTCAGGAGGACTCCCCAGAGTACTGTGAGAACTAAGACT
>NW_022262579.1:296104-301104 GCF_002021735.2 Oncorhynchus kisutch | reverse complement strand
CTAGAACAACACTAGAACAACACCACTAGAACAACACCACTAGAACAACACCACTAGAACAACACTAGAATAACACCACTAGAACAACACTAGAACAACACCACTAGAACAACACCACTAGAACAACACTAGAATAACACCACTAGAATAACACCACTAGAACAACACTAGAATAACACCACTAGAATAACACCACTAGAACAACACCACTAGAACAACACTAGAATAACACCACTAGAACAACACTAGAACAACACCACTAGAACAACACTAGAATAACACCACTAGAACAACACTAGAACAACACCACTAGAACAACACCACTAGAACAACACTAGAATAACACCACTAGAACAACACTAGAACAACAACACTAGAACAACACCACTAGAATAACACCACTAGAACAACACTAGAACAACACCACTAGAACAACACCACTAGAACAACACTAGAATAACACCACTAGAACAACACTAGAACAACAACACTAGAACAACACCACTAGAATAACACCACTAGAACAACACTAGAATAACACCACTCGAATAACACCACTAGAACAACACCACTAGAACAACACTAGAATAACACCACTAGAACAACACTAGAACAACACTAGAACAACACCACTAGAACAACACTAGAATAACACCACTAGAACAACACTAGAACAACACCACTAGAACAACACTAGAACAACACCACTAGAACAACACCACTAGAACAACACTAGAATAACACCACTAGAATAACACCACTAGAACAACAACACTAGAACAACACTAGAACAACACTAGAACACCAGTAGAACACCAGTAGAACACCACTAGAACAGCACTAGAACACCAGTAGAACAACACTAGAAAACCAGTGGAACAGCACTAGAACAACACTAGAACACCACTAGAACACCAGTAGAACAACACTAGAACAACAGTAGAACACCAGTAGAACACCACTGGAACAAAAGTTGAACACCAGTAGAACTACAGTAGAACACCAGTAGAACAACACTAGAACCACACTAGAACACCAGTAGAACACCACTGGAACAAAAGTTGAACACCAGTAGAACTACAGTAGAACACCAATAGAACAACACTAGAACCACACTAGAACACCAGTAGAACACCAGTAGAACAACACTAGAAGACAAGTAGAACAGCACTAGAACAACACTAGAAGACAAGTAGAACAGCACTAGAACACCACTAGAACACCAATAGAACAACACTAGAACAAAGCTAGAACCACACTAGAACACCAGTAGAACACCATTAGAACACCAGTAGAACAACACTAGAAGACAAGTAGAACAGCACTAGAACACCACTAGAACACCAATAGAACAACACTAGAACAAAGCTAGAACACCAGTAGAACACCAATAGAACACCAATAGAACACCAATAGAACAACACTAGAACACCAGTAAAACACCAGTAGGGGGGGAGGAAGAAGTAGGAGGAGTAGTATAGTAGTAGTATAGTAGTAGTGTAGTGGTATAATAGTGGCAGTATAGTAGTAGTATAGCAGTAGTATAGTAGTGGTATAGCAGTAGTATAGTAGTAGTATAGTAGTATAATAGTAGTAGTATAGTAGTAGTGTAGTGGTATATTAGTGGTAGTATAGTAGTAGTATAGTAGTAGTATAGTAATATTATAGTAGTAGTATAGTAGTAGTGTAGTGGTATAATAGTGGTAGTATAGTGGTAGTATAGTAGTAGTATAGTAATATTATAGTAGTAGTGTAGTGGTATGATAGTGATAGTATAGTAGTAGTATAGTAGTAGTATAGTAATAGTATAGTAGTAGTATAGTAGTAGTGTAGTGGTATAATAGTGGTAGTATTGTAGCAGTATAGTAGTAGTATAGTAATAGTGTAGTAGTAGTATAGTAGTAGTATAGTGGTATAATAGTAGTAGTATAGTAGTAGTACAGCTGTCTTAGTATGGTGGTAGTGTAGTAGTAGTATATAGTAGTAGTGTAGTAGTAGTATAGTAGTAGTGTAGTGGTATTATGGTAGTAGTACAGCAGTAGTACAGTTGTAGTAGTATAGTAGTAGTGTAATAGTAGTATAGTAGTAGTATAATGGTAGTATACTAGTAGTAGTATAGTAGTAGTGTAGTAGTAGTATAGTAGTAGTAGTATAGTAGTAGTACAGCTGTATTAGTATAGTAGTAGTAATATAGTAGTAGTGTAGTAATAGTATAGTAGTAGTGTAGTGGTATAATAGTAGTAGTAGTAGTATAGTAGTAGTACAACTGTATTAGTATAGTAGTAGTGTAGTAGTAGTATAGTAGTAGTGTAGTAGTAGTGTAGTAGTAGTATAGTAGTAGTGTAATAGTAGTATAGTAGTAGTATAGTAGTATAATAGTAGTAGTATAGTAGTAGTGTAGTGGTATAATAGTAGTAGTATAGTAGGAGTGTAGTCATATAATAGTAGTAGTATAGTAGTAGTACAGCAGTAGTACATATGTATTAGTATAGTAGTAGTTACCTGACTAGCTGTGCATTATCGTGGGGCCTGTTGGGCAGCAGTTTGAGCTTCCTCCAGTCCAGGAACTCATGCAGGGTGGTGAAGGGATCCTGGGTGATTGGACACCTGTCCTGGTCGCTCCACACCTCCAACCCCACCAGAGCTACACGGATGTTCAGGGCACGGTAGAACTGAGGGGGAAGGAGGGGGTGGGAGAGGGGGAGGGATGGATGGATGGATGGGGAGAGAGGGGGTGGGAGAGGGGAAGGGAGGGAGGGAGGGTGGGGGGAGGGAGGGAGGGAGGGAGGGAGGGGATGAGGGAGAGAGAGAGAGAGAGAGAGAGAGAGAGAGAGAGAGAGGCAGAGAGGGAAATCAAGAAGGAGAGAGGAGGAGATATCCTAGTGGTATGAAAGACTGGAATGTACCCCAGCAAACCTTCTAAGTTCCTCATTTAAAAACCTTCGAACCGTAACAAGCTTTTAATAAGATCTGTCTTTGACTTTACAACAGTGATGATAAACGCTTGATCGTATTCCAACCCTCATCTATATCATATTACGTTCCATATTGATGTCAACTCCACACCAGCTCTCAGTGGACTTATAGAATCAATTATAATTCAATCGTCCCGTACTCTCAGGTCGGTTCATCTGGCATCAGCTCATATCTGACTGGGTCTGCATCCCAAACAACTCCCTCATCCCTATGGGTCCTGGTCAAATGACTCCCTCATCCCCTATGGGTCTTGGTCATAAGTAGTGCACAGGGTATAATTTGGGACGCAGATTGGATATTGATTTGGTCGTTACCTTGTCCACGTAATTGGCGATCTCAGCCAGCCTCTGTTTGACCTTCTCCACATCCTTCCCTTGTTTCTGGAACTGAGGAGGAGGGAGGAGGTGAGGGGCAGGAGGAGATGAGGGGGGAGGGGCAGAAGGAGGAGGAGGAGGAGGTGGAGGGAGGAGGAGGAGGTAAGGGGCAGGAGGAGATGAGGTGGGAGAGGCAGAAGGAGGGGGGAGGAGGAAGTAGGAGGAGGAGGTGGAGGGAGGAGGAGGAGGTGAGGGGCAGGAGGAGATGAGGGAGGAGGGGCAGAAGAAGGGGGGAGGAGGAAGTAAGAGGAGGAGGAGGTGGAGGGAGGAGGAGGAGGTGAGGGGCAGGAGGAGATGAGGGGGGAGGGGCAGAAGGAGGGGGGAGGAGGAAGTAAGAGGAGGTGGAGGGAGGAGGAGGAGATGAGGGGGGAGGGGCAGAAGGAGGGGGGAGGAGGAAGTAGGAGGAGGAGGAAGTGGAGGGAGGAGGAGGAGGAGGAGGTGAGGGGCAGGAGGAGATGAGGGAGGAGGGGCAGAAGGAGCGGGAGGGAGGAAGTAGGAGGAGGAGGAAGTGGAGGGAGGAGGAGGAGGAGGAGGTGGTGGAGGTGAGGGGGAGGAGGAGATGAGCGAAGAGGGGCAGAAGGAGGGGCGGAGTAGGAGGAGGAGGTTGAGGGAGGAGGAGGAGGAGGAGGAGGAGGAGGAATAAGAAGAGGGAGGAGGGAGGGAGGAGAAACAGGTGGAGGGAGAGAAGGGAAAGAGAAAGAGGAGGAGGAGGAAGAGGAGGAGGAGGAGGAGGAGGAGGAGGAGGAATAAGAAGAGGGAGGGAGGAGAAACAGGTGGAGGGAGAGAAGGGAAAGAGAAAGAGGAGGAGGAGGAAGAGGAGGAGGAGGAGAAACAAATATTTTAAAAAGGAAAAGAAGAAGAATAAGAGGAAGAGGAAGTTGTCATAGGAGGTGAGTATACTGGGCTGCATTACATCAAACCTGATCACTGATAAACCTGCCGAAGGCATCATGATACTGTGACAGCCAGTCCCCACTCTCTCAGTCTGTCCTCCAACACATCAACTAAAAGGTGTTAACTGGACAACTACTGGGGCTCTGTCACACTGATCTTCAATAACTGTCAGAGATAAGAGAAGACAAGAGAAGACAAGAGAAGACAGGCTCTGTCACACTGACCTTCATTAACTGTCAGAGACAAGAGAAGACAAGAGAAGACAAGAGAAGACAGGCTCTGTCACACTGACCTTCATTAACTGTCAGAGACAAGAGAAGACAAGAGAAGACAAGAGAAGACAGGCTCTGTCACACTGACCTTCATTAACTGTCAGAGATAAGAGAAGACAAGAGAAGACAGGCTCTGTCACACTGACCTTCATTAACTGTCAGAGATAAGAGAAGACAGGCTCTGTCACACTGACCTTCATTAACTGTCAGAGATAAGAGAAGACAAGAGAAGACAGGCTCTGTCACACTGACCTTCATTAACTGTCAGAGATAAGAGAAGACAAGAGAAGACAGGCTCTGTCACACTGACCTTCAATAACTGTCAGAGATAAGAGAAGACAAGAGAAGACAAGAGAAGACAGGCTCTGTCACACTGACCTTCATTAACTGTCAGAGACAAGAGAAGACAAGAGAAGACAGGCTCTGTCACACTGACCTTCAATAACTGTCAGAGACAAGAGAAGACAAGAACAGACAGCCTCTC